>NC_059391.1:21460645-21760645 GCF_019703515.2 Myxocyprinus asiaticus
AGATGAGATTAATTGTTGTTGTAATCAAAATTATGCAAAAAATAAATAAATAAATCGATTGAGCTTAATTTTTATTAAACCTGGAATATTAATTTAATAACATATTTAAACAGTATTATAAAGCAGGAGACATGCAGTTATACAGAATAGAGACCATATATGGAGAATCAGCTCTGCACTCGTACTAGTATATGTCAACAATTTGTCCCTTTTGGTCTTTTTTTTTTTTTCATCTGATATTTAAAGGTGAAGTAGTTCTGTGCCACTAGCTCCACCAAATTGATTGCAAAAATAATGACAGTTTTCAAACAGATTTTCCAAACACCATCTTCCATTGGTTGGACATACACATAGTCCCGCCACCTATTCACACCTTTAGTTGAACCAAAGTTGCCATGTCTGGCTGGTTGGGAAGCTTTTCGTAGCACCACAGAGCTAATGTTTACACTTTTCAGGGGACTCAATCTACCAAAGTAATTAACCTACCAAAATTACACACTTCACATTTAAGTTGATACTATGTTGATATAAAACATAGCAGAGAACTCTATTAAGACTCCTGAGCTTTGCAAAAGCAACCTCTGAGCAACAAAATGTTCCTCTAGAAAGCCTCTTGATTTTGTTAGCAGCAGCATGAGTTCACAGAGCTCCATGAGAGCAGCTGCTGTTTGAAATGTGTCCAACTCCAATTCAGTGAGGTCAAGTTTTTCCTTGTTGTAGTGGCCAAAGAGCTGCCAGTGTCTCTCTTGTACCTTCATGTATGCTCAAAACAAATTTCCCTCATTGGGACAAATAAAGTATATCTGATCTGCATTCGCTCCCATCGCTACCTGATGCCCAAGACCTCTGGACCCTGATTAAGAGTGACAGCCCCCCGGACCCTGATTAAGAGTGACAGCCCCCCAGGTGGTACTGGATTTTCCTCCTCTGCTCTCTCCAGCCCAGTACAGGTGGCCGATTTAGCAATACAGGGGTAATAAAGCATTATGGATAGGAATAGATACCTTGCCATCTGTGAATTGGCTCCTATCCATCTACAATGCATTCAGCAATTCCTGATCCGGATTAACCCATGGTAGCTCTAATTAAAATTAAACTGTGAGGTCTGTGGGCGAAACACAATTACAACATAACTGAAGGAGTGATCTTAACAAACACAGCAATGGCTCATGTGGATGTTAGATACATGCTTTCTGTATTCCTTTATATCAAATGCTTCAATTTAAAGGCAAATTGATCACATGGCAATTTGACATGCTGCTACCGAATGTTCTGTGGTCCCATGGAAACCAGGAAGTTATCGTATTCACATAGGCAATGATAAGTGTGATTTGGAGGTTGCATTTTCCCTGAAAGATTACATTTTAACTCCACTAACGGTAAGGTTTAGGGTTTGGATTAGGACGTATGGTTATTGTATGACTGTACTGCATCATTTACAACTAAAACATTTCAATCAGTTTTCCCAAACGATCAGTTCAATCAGTCCATTGGTCAAAACAACACATAGACCAGCCCCAAACTCATGCTATTGTTTGAGCCAATGTTGGGTCAGTTGGGAGTGTCACAGAGACACAGTAATTACACTTTTCGTGGAAATAAAACTAAAAAGTACTTACTTATTGTGCTCTACAATGTCAAAACACAGTAACTACAGTACGTACTGAAACTGAGAAAAATGGCTATAAAGGTTTTTGATTGTACAATCAAAAGTGGATTATTAAATATTAAGTAGTCTCACTCTGTTTTCTCTGACCCTAAGCATAGTTGAGCCAGACCTGTCTGTCACAGGATAGATCATAGTATAAGAGACCCAATTTTGGTTATAACTCAATTTTGACAAAGTTGTGTATTGGTTTTGTAGGGCAATATATATGTAGATGTCTCTACATATTAAGCTGGGATAGGAGGAAGTATTTTAACATCGAAAAAATGACACACTTCAGCTTTAATAAATGTTGCTTGTCTTATCATGCATGATTCATCAAATGATATTAACCAATAAGATTTATATATTTTATAAAGAAAATGTGAGTGGCGCTTGCCCATGCAAAATGTCAAGGCTTTGCTATTCCTGATATGGATTACCTCCAGTTACTCTAATTAAAATTAAACTGCAAGGTCTGTGGGGAAAACGTAATTCTAACATAATAGAAAGAGCAATTTCTCACAAACCCTTCTATGCCTCTCGTGGCTTGGAGAAGGACCGGGAACCAATTGACATATCACGGTCAAGGACAGCGGCCACAAAGGGGGTTATTTTTCCTTGAATGATATGATATAGGATGAGACATGGTCTGACAAAAAGATGGATGTGTGTGGCAACTATTTAATCTTTTAGAAAAGAAAAAGAGGGACACAAGAGCAGATCAGAGAAGTCGTGTTGGTCATTTAGAAGTTTTAGATTGTGTATCTTCCTGACAAGGCTTGCAGTTTTCTTGCACAGAGGTTTTGTGGTCTGCCCATTAATAAGTGCATTTAAAAATGATCATTTGTTATCGAAAATAAAATATAAATGAACTCTTGTGAGTTTACTGTCACCTGAATGACTGAAAGCACTTAAACATCTAGAGTACATTTTTTTTTTTTTTTTTTTTTTTGATTCTCTGAAATACTGTGCAATGCTTGTGCCAAGTCATCTACATTTTGATTATGTATTTAAATGCATTTTTTAAATAGCTCAGCATGCTTCATTGCTTTCTGGCATATAGCCAGGTTGCGGATATATTGAATTGTGCAGGATTACACTTATAGATCGTACACCACAAAGATGGATGCTATTTTACTGAACACAGATTAGTTAGAGCAGTTAGTCTCATTAACCTGATTAATTGTTCACTTGAATTATTTATTACAGAGTGACTAATTTGAGCTCTCTGTAGTAGTTTGCTTGTACTCTTTAAAAAATAAAATAAGAAAAGAAAAGAAAAAGGCATATCTCATTCCAAAATATCAAAATAGTAAAGTGTCAGAAAGTAACTTTTTTAATTAGGGGTTAAAAGCCACTGAATTAATTTTCAGGGGGATTTGATCACCTTTATGATGGCATGTTTTCCCCCTCACAATTTTAAAATACACAGTGTGTTTTCCTATACCATTGTTACATCAGTATAATTATAAACCAGAATAAGTTTAAGCCTAGAATACCATTTTACATCAGTATAATGTGCTCTATGACTCTTATATATTCTCCTCTGTATTTAAACTTGTTTACATTTTCATTAGAGCTTTATTTAGCTTTATTTTTCACTTTCTTTGGAAGGAATGCAAAGAACCTTATTGTAAAGTGTTACCAATAATGTGATAACACTTTACAGTAAGGTTCAACTTGTTAACATTAGTTAACAACTTAAGGTTACATGAACTAACGATGGACAATACTTATTAAGGATTTATTAGTCTTTGTTAATGTTAATTTCAACATGTAATAATAATAATAATAAATATATATATATATATATATATATATTTATTTATTTTTTTAATCAGATGTTGTATTTGTTAACATTAGTTGATGCACTTTAACATCAACAAAGATTAATACTGTAAAAAAATATATATTTTTCATTGTTTGTTCATTATTCCTGATGATTTTACTAATGTTAACAAATGGAACCTTATTGTAAAGTGTTACCAATAATGCTCTACCACCTCTGAAATTAGACAAATAAACTGGAAACTTGACTCGTATTTTAAGAAATACATCAGATTATACACATAAAATGAATTTTGGTGACATTTTGGGGGGGTATTTTAATTTTCCTTTCTCCCCAAATATACAGTGGCCCCTATAATTATTTGGACCCTTTGGAAAATTAATCACACTTAAATGCATGAATGTCATTGTATTAGATAACAAAATATTATGAAGTCCAAGATAAATTATTTGATGTTCCTGATGTGTCCAAACTATGGACGTGTTCCACTTACATTTGACAACCAGAAAGTCTCCAAATACTTTTTGTCTTCATTTCGAACAGTATATCTATTGTTTTATCAACCTTACAAACTTATATTTATGTGAAATGTTTTGCTTAAAAAAGTATGCTTTTGTTATATTTATTTAAAAAAAAAAAATATCACTTGGTTTGATATTTTGTTACATGATGCAAAGACATTAATACATTTTGAAGTGTGACTGAAGTGTCCAAATACTTTTGGGGGTCACTGTATTTTAATTTGCCCACAGAACTCAAGGAAACTGCACTGTTGCCCAGTTCCTGCCTGAGTAGCTTATGTTGTGTTTATTAGGCAATAAACTGGCCATCTTGTGTGTTTATGCAGACCCTGAAAGACCCCACCCTTGCGGCAAGGAAAGACTTCCAGAGGGAGGCGGAGTTGCTGACCAACCTTCAGCATGATCACATAGTGAAGTTCTATGGCGTCTGCGTGGACGGAGATCCGCTCATCATGGTCTTTGAGTACATGAAACATGGAGACCTCAACAAGTTCCTCAGGTATGCAGATCAACAATTCTATCATGTCATTATACAGTGATTATTGTGCATTGGTTATGTAATCTTAGATACACAGGGAATCAATTATTATTTATTTATGTCAAAGACCAAGTGGAGCATAATTACGGACACTATGAATTGCATTGTGCTACTTATTGGAATATTTCAAAATCAAACAATAAATGAGCCTAGAGTTTCCCAACGAGGGGTTCTCATTAAATTAAATACAAAATGTATAACTGTTTTAATAACATTTTAAGAATTAATCAAAAATATAACATTGTTCTCTAATATTTTATAGGTAGTTGATGCATAATACGTCATTTTTTTTTTTTTTTTTTCTGTTATGAACATTAAGACTGTAACTTAAAAGTAATATTAATGTATAAGGGAAAGTGTATATTTTAGGTATTAATTTGTGACTGATCACCGTTTTTGTCAATGTTTTGTTCATCATCTTTTTGCCTTTTTTAGATCAACAGTTCAAAAATCCAAGTAGTCTGTCAATTGATGAGGTCAAATATAAATTAAATAGATAAATAAATAAATGCTGTTTAAAATAGTTTTAGATGGAGCATAGCATGTCACACCGCAGGACATTTCAACTTACCTAAAATATTTCATATTTCTACTCTTTTTACTAAAAGGTTAGAGCATTACTAAAACATCATGGGCTACTTCAAATATTCATGTAAATATTATTCAAGAAATATTTTAGGTCATAAGCGTTCATCTTACAAAAAAAAACAAAAAACAAAAAAAAAAAAAAAACAGTGTTGTATAAATTATCCATTTGTCATACTTGAGTAAGAGTAAAGATGCCTTCATGGAAATTGACTCAGGTAGAAGTTAAAGTAGCTCATGAGAAAATGACTTAAGTAAAAGTATTGAAGTAACTGATATTAAATTTACTTAAGTATCAAAAGTACAAGTAAATTGCATAAATTACGGAACAGTTCATTAAACCCATGGCAACTTATTTGATTGGTGGTGCTTATCATTTACTCACCCTCATGCCATCCCAGATGTGTATGACTTTCTTTTATCTGCAGAACACATACAAAGATTTTTAGAAGAATCTTTCAGCTCTATAGGTCAATGGTGGCCAGACATTTCAAGCTACAAAAAGCACATTAAGGGAGCATAAAGTTATCCATACTACTACAGTGGTTAAATCCATGTCTTCTGAAGCAATTCACTTGAGAATCTTGTCATTGCAATCTCTAGGCACGATTATGATTTCAAGCTTGATTTCACTTTCTATGCATGCGCAGAGCCCTAGGTGGCGCTATAGGAAGTGTAATCGAGCATGAAATCCTGATTGCCAAGGAGACTGCTAATGTCAAGATTTATAGTCGAAAAAGGAGTTATATTTTGGTATATTCTCACCCAAAACCATTTGGATCCTTTCAGAAGACATTGGTAAAACCACTGGAGTCTTATGGATTACTCTTATGCTGCATGGTCTGGCCACCATTCACTTACATTGCACTGACCTACATAACAGCGATATTCTTCTGAAAATCTTTTTTTGTTTGTGTACTGCTGAAAAAAAATGAAAGTCATACAGATCTTGGATTGAATGAGGGTGAGAAAATTGAGAGAATTTTTATTTTTAAATGAACTATCCCTTTAATGGTGCATTTAAGTCACATCAGAATGATAATATTTATGGCATGAGTGTAAATGAACACCACAGTCCATAGAAATTGGAGCACTGAAAGAGGGAGTTGAGTCATATTTGTGACCAAAACAGATACTTGTGGGGGTGGGCTCTTTTCATTTGGGCCAATAAGCAACAACCCAGCAACCACCTAGAACACCCTGGAAACTGCATAGCAATGTTATGAAACACAGTTAAAACAACTTAACAACAACATATCAACAACCTGACAACCACATTGAACATCCTGTCAACTGCAGAGCAATTTGCAAAAAACACAGAAAACAACTTAGCAACAGCATAGTAACAACCTGGCAACCACATACTGTAGCAATGCACCAAAACACACAGCAGAGATCACCTTGATAACTGCATAGAAAGTGCCCTAGCAACCATCCAGAAAACCCTAGTTACCACATACTGTTGCATAAATGTGCTACAAAGCAAATATAACACTATAGCAACCACCAGAAAACTAGTTTTGCTTAGACAAAGACCATTCACATCTTCATAAAATATAAAAATAAATATTGTTGGACATTTTCTTGAGTGCTGGTAATTATTCAAACACATCATACACTTGTTTAAATGTAAAATGTAAACGCATGTGTTTGACTTTTATATGAACAGGTCTCCTGGAAAGGCGGGAGGCTGATCGCACATAACTTCAATTTAACAGCTTTCATAATGTTTAAGCCTGAACATATCACATTAATTAGTAAATATATATATTTTTTTAAATAAATAAATAAACTCACATGAGCAGTTTCTTGTCTTCCCCAGTGGAGACAGACGACGGAACACGTAATTTGGCGCGCGCTTCGCTTGTGATTTAGATTTAGATTTGTGATTCGTAAAACAAATCATTCAGATCGCTTTTTGAATCGTTTTGTTCAGTTCAAAGGAATCCAATTTAAAAGATTCGACTCAAATGACTCTTTCAACGAATCACACATCACTATCGCCAATCTGCATGCATTTTTGCACATACAGCTGTTATTTTTTTTTTGCAGTGCTCAGTCGCAAAAGTAACCAAAGGATCTGGAGAAATTTATCGGAGTAAAAGTATAAATTTTCTCTTCAAAATGTAGTGAAGTGTAAGTAAAAGTCCAAAGAAATATTTATACTCAAGTAAAGTACAAATATTAAAAAACATTACTTAAGTACAGTAACAAAGTATTTGTACTTCGTTACTCTACACCTCTGCAAAAAAAGTTTGTGAACCCCTACATTAGAAAGTTGCATGAATACAGTGAAATTTCACTATGTTGTCCATGAGATACAAAACCCAACGTTGTGATGTAATCAGACTTTGATTGATAGGTTACAACCTTCCGTTGAGGTATTGTACAAGCAATAGGAGGCGGATACAAAGGTGTACATGGTTTCTGACAGGATCCTGTCGGGAGAGCAGAAACTGCTTTCTCTTTCCTGCTAGCGAGATTATGGGGGATAACAGGTTTCGTCAAAACTGCTTCAATACGTAATGACACTATAAGATGATAGATTCATATAAGGCCAGAGAGAATTGGCAGTGATGAAAATTGTACAGTACAGGATGAGTTTACATATGCATAGAGCACTGGTAGTGCATGATGAAGGGTAAAATAATCTCATCGTGACTTTAATGTGCACTGCACAGACATGGAATGGCAATTAGCTTGTTTGTGTTAGCTCATTTTAATCGTATGCATTGATTTGACTGGTTTTGTCACACTGGTTAAGGAAGCTTGTTGCTGGTTACAGAGACAGAACAAATATACAATATACTGTAGTAGTTGTTAAGTTTGCAAAGACAAACAAAACATACATTGGCCCCAAAAGGTATATGAAGTGAGACATAGATCTGAATTTAATCGTGAATGACACTATATCATGTGGAAAATAATGAATAAAGCCAAATCTTTTATATTTACAGAGCCCATGGCCCAGATGCAATGATTCTGGTTGACGGACAGCCACTACAGACCAATGGAGAACTGGGTTTGTCTCAAATGTTGCACATCGCCACTCAGATCGCATCGGGGATGGTCTACCTGGCATCTCAGCATTTTGTGCACCGTGACCTGGCAACCCGCAACTGCCTGGTAGGCAACGGTTTGCTCGTGAAAATTGGAGACTTTGGAATGTCAAGAGACATCTACAGCACGGACTACTACCGGGTAAGATGTGATTTGTTGTTTTAAATACCAAATTAATGGTAATAAATGTTTGTCAAAATAATTGCTTCAAAATAGTTCATTCTCAGCATTTGAGATTGGACACACAATGCATCAAAGGTTGATAAAATGTTAATAAATTATGCATGCGATGAATTATGCATGCCACTGAGATTGTTTGAACTAGCCTGTATATTGCATCTGTGATATGAGAGCACAGGTAAAAATGATCTTATTGATTAATCATCAAATAACCATAAAACACAAATCGGCCCTTTGACTTGTGAGGTTTTTGATAGATTCATAATTACATGCATAACCACAGTTCATATTTCATTACTTTTTGACAAGACATGTATATATCCAGCTGCTGTTTCTCTTTGAAGGACCTCAATCAAACAATTATGTATTTGCTGTTATTGGATTACATTCATAACAGAGTGCTAAAGGGATAGTTCACCTAAAACAATATATATTTTTATCTTTTACTCACCCCAATGTTGTTCCATATATGTAGGATGTTCACACTGCACACTGCTCTTTTCCATACAATGAATGTGAATAGTCACTATGGCTCTAAAGCACCAAAAATGACAGAAGAGGTTTAGAATGACATGGTGACTAAATTATGACATATATTGTTATTATTATTATTATTGGGGAACTGTTTCTTTAATAAAAGATATATATATATATATATATATATATATATATATATATATATATATATATATATATATATATATATACTTTTCACAGGATTTTAAATTAACTTCTGACACATATACAGCTCATTAAACATCTGACCAACATCTAAATCATTCACAGAGCTCTTAATGATCTGTGACCATTTATTGGACATTTTACAATGTAGAATACAATAATAAAAAATAAAAACATATTTAAGAAGTTAGGAGACAGATTATCGTTTACACATTTTGCAAGAATAATCTGTAGTATTAAAGTAATAATTTGTAGATTCACATCCATATTAGCTTTTAAAATAAAGCATTAGCGTTAAACTCCAAATGGCAGTTCAGTTCAGTTATCCGCAGTTCTGTCTCATTCAAGGTAGTTGGCTCAGTTATATGCTCCAAACTCATTTACGCTCGGTGCAGTCTTCTTCAGAACATGTTCAATCAGTATTGTGTCTTTTCTTGACACAGACATGGGCCTCTGTGTAGATTTGGCCGAGATGATGGAGGGCTCAATTTGCAGGCTGAGGGCCCTAAATGAATTAAAATGTATGTGTTCACTTAGTGCTCAACAAGACGATGAATGAGGTGGAGCTCAATTTACAGAGCTCCTCTTTCCCTTGACTACATTAAATTGATTTGAACATGATTGTTCGTTTCGCTGCTTTAAATGTAACTCCCATTTTTAGGGCACTGAAGATAAATGTGAATTTTTCCTTTCTGTCAAACAACAAATTTGCTGTAGTAATTCAGAAGTAAAAAAGGAACCTGCTTAATGATCATCCTCACCTCATGTCTGAGGTGCACCAGTATTATGTATGTAATAATGATACCTAATTGTGAGTTATGCCAATAGAAAGCAACAGTCAAGTTGTGAATGTAAAAATATGAAGAAATAGTTTTTAATGGTAACTTATAAACCTTTCAAAACTTTGAGATTATTAAACGATGGCATATCCAACTACACTACCCATAATCCTGAAGAGAGACCCACCAATCAGAGAAGTCGCTGTGTCCATGGAAATGTGAGGTGCACCAAAAGAGCTCTGCAGTGACGGTCCACTCCAATAATGACATAATCGAGAAAATTTTAACTTAAACGTTGATACGTGTATATACAGCTCTGGAAAAAAAATTAAGAGACCACTGCAAAATGATCAGTTTCTCTGGATTTACTATTTATAGGTATGTGTTTGAGTATTTTTGTTTTATGAACTGACAACATTTCTCCCAAATTCCAAATAAAAATATTGTCATTCAGAGCATTCATTTGCAGAAAATGACAACTGGTCAAAATAACAAAAAGATGCAGTGTTTTCAGATCTCAAATAATGCAAAGAAAACAAGTTCATATTCATTTTTAAACAAAACAATACTAATGTTTTAACTTAGGAAGAGTTCAGAAATCAATATTTGGTCAATCAATAAATATCAATCACAGCTTTCATGCGTCTTTGCATACTCTCTACCGGTCTTTCACATTGCTGTTAGGTTACTTTATGCCACTCCTGGCGCAAAAATTCAAGCAGCTTGGCTTTGTTTGATGGCTTGTGGCCATCCATCTTCCTCTTGATCACATTCCAAAGGTTTTCAATGGGGTTCAGGTCTGGAGATTGGGCTGGCCATGACAGGGTCTTGATCTGGTGCTCCTCCAACCACACCTTGATTGACCCGGCTGTGTGGCATGGAGCATTGTCCTGCTGGAACAAACAATCCTCAGAGTTGGGGAACATTGCCAGAGCAGAAGGAAGCAAGATTTATTCCAGGATAACCTTGTACGTGGCTTGATTCATGCATCCTACACAAAGACGAATCTGCCCGATTCCAGCCTTGCTGAAGCACCACCAGATCATCACCAGTCCTTCACCAAATTTCACAGTGGGTGCAAGACACTGTGGCTTGAAGGCCTCTCCAGGTCTCCGTCTAACCATTAGATGACCAGTTAGAGGATCGGTGATGATCTGGGGGTGCTTCAACAAGGCTGGAATTTTTTCCAGAGCTGTATATATATATATATATATATATATATATATATATATATATATACCACAGGTCTATTGAATGCTTGATTCTGATTGGTTGACAGACGTTCTAAGGCATGCAATTATTTTTCAAGTATACACACAGCTATGAAGTAGTTCCAGGTCTTTACCGTATAACGGTTCCATATCACTTCGGCAAATTATTTCAGTTATTTCAAAGAGCCATACAGGCTACCACAGCAAAATAACAAATTAAAACAAAGACAGTGGTTAAGAATGACAAACAATATCTATAATATCCTGAATTTATTTCAATTTCTGCTGAAAAGCACTCTTCTTCTCCCTTTCTCTATCTCTCTTTTGCTCGCACTCACAACAACACTGACACATACATGCACGCTTACATACACACACACAAACACGAGTCGCGACCAACAAACAGAGCCACACCCCCTTGTCTTGATCAATACAATAGTTTCTATGTTATCCGAAATATCATTTTATATCTGTGGAAAGAACCCTCGTGCTCCCCTTCCCCCCACACACAAACAAACACAGTCTCACACACGGACACACACACATACTCGTGACTCAGGAACAACAATCAGAGCTGGCATGTCAGCGCACCCCTTTATCTCAGTGTGGCTATAAACAGTTGTTTAACAACAGGAAAGGTATATATAAGAATGGCTACACAACCATGGCTGCAGAGAAGTGTGCTTAAACTCACATTAAACTTACGGTGATTTGAAGTGATGTTACTTCTGACGAGAGCTGCAGCAAACAGGTAATTCCCACATGCAATCTCTCTCTGTTTCTCTCTCACTCGCAGGCACACACACACACAAACACACAAATACCTTGTTACTTCAGTAAGTGCCCCTGTAAAGCAGCGCAAGCATAGCAGTCCTCCACTGCTTGTTCTAAAGTCACATTTTCGAACTAGCAACAGAGGATCTGGATGTATCAAAACAAGACACTGAATCTGTGGAAACGTGCAGTTTAATTTAAATAAATAAAGCATTGCCAAATCAAATAAAGAAATATATAAATTAAATAGAATAGACATAATAATTAAATAGAAATGGGAATGAATAAATAAACCCTAAAAGCCTACTTGTTCACAGTCTTTTACGTTTCATGCCTATAAAATACAAATGGAACGAATTAATAAATAAAATTTGTCAGGCCTACTTGTTCACTGGCTTTTTTTATTTTTATTTATAACTGCAGATAATAGAAAAATACAACAAATAGATAAATATTGATACTTGTTCACAGGCTTTTCTTTTTCATTTATTATTGAAGATAACAGGAAAACACACACACACACACACACACACACAGAGACACACAAAAAAAAAAACACACAGTGGCTTGTTTCTCCAATAAGTGCTTAAAAGCAGCACAAGCCTGAAACCTCTGTTGCTAGTTCTAAAGAGACGTTTTGGAACTAGCAACGAAGGCTTCAGGCGGTGTCAAAGCAAGACACTAAATCTGTGGCAGAATAAAGTAGTTCCACTCACAAGACCGTTTTAGGGACAAAAACAGAAAATGTCTTGATATAAAACCCTGAACGATGTCATAAAGTGTGGTAACCGTGGTATAATATGCTAAGTTTATGTATGTCAATTTCGGTTGAAAAGTGCCCAGTCGCTCACTCTGTCATCATGAACACGCTGACACACATACATATGCACGCATGCACACAAACACACACACACAGAAACTCGAGTCGCGCTACCCCTCCCCCTCTCTTTTGCTCTCACACAAACTCTCTTGGGAGCAAAGTCAGCGCACCCCCGCGACTCTGGGATTGTAAACAGTTGTTTAGCAATACAAAAGCTATATACAAGAATGGTGACACTCACTGCTTCTGAGAAGTATATTTATACTTACATCTTGGCAATCTGAAGCGATGTTATTCCTGACGAGAGTCGCTTCAAACACCAAGATATTTCCTAACGCGATCTTTCTCAGTTTCTCTCTTTCTCTCGCTCACACACACTCGCACATAAAAAAGCACAGAAGCACACACGCACTACTTCAATGCTGAAAACCAACGTACCCTCCGTTGCTAGTTCTAAAGTGATGTTTTCAAACTAGCAACGAAGGCTTGAGCTGTATCAAAGCTAGACGCTGAATCTGTGGCGAAAGAAAGTAGTTCCTCTCACAAGAGTGTTTTATGGACAAAAAACAGGAATTGTCTTGGGATAAAACCCTGAACAATGTCTTAAGGTGTGGTAACCATGGTATAAGCGGAATAATTGACTCCGGCTCATTGAATTATTGAAAAATAATGCACACCTGAGCGTCGTGACCTCGTTACCACCTCGGGTGTGCATTATTTTTCAATAATTTAACAGTCCGTCATCAATTATTCCTTTTATATACTGTGTATATGTGTGTGTCTGTGTGTGTGTGTATATATATATATATATATATATATATATATATATATATATATATATATATATATATATATATGTGTGTGTGTGTGTGTGTGTGTGTGTGTGTGTGTATCAAATCAAAGTTTAAATTTGTAATTCATTTCGGAGCAAAATACTTCCGGAACCAAGGTCGCCTAAAAAGTAAAATGCAGAGCCTTCTGTTGTTCTGATTAGAAAAGGGTTGTTGCTGTGCCCAGAGCATCAGTTATAATAGCATTGAAGGAAATATGTTACATTAACAGTAAATGTCAAATAATCCATTGCATTTCATCTTACTTAATATATTCTGTGGCTTACTTTCTTTTAATAGCTCTGTGAAACGGCTGATTGCACTCTGCAGCACAAAAAAACATCTATCAATTGCTCTTCCAAACAAACAGGAAGTGACCCAAACAATCACCGTTATGCACAGGCCAACCTAAATATCTGTGCGCTGAAGCAGTCTGCATTAAGATGTAGAGGCAATCGGGTGCATTAAGATGATCAATCCTATATTGTGTTGTAGAAATCACCTATACTGGTGAAATGAATAGGAAAATAAACAGGAAAACCAAACGGGGTGGTATGTACAGTGCATCCGGAAAGTATTCACAGCGCTTCATTTTCTCCACATTTTGTTATATTATAATAACGTTTTTTATTTTTAATAAATTTGAAAAGATTTCAAACAAACTTCTTTCACGTTGTCATTATGGGGTATCGTTTGTAGAATTGAGGAAAATGATGAATTTAATCCATTTTGGAATAAGGTTGTAACATAACAAAATGTGGAAAAAGTGAAGCGCTGTGAATACTTTAATACATAATTTGGTACTAGCTACATGCTAGACATTTTTGTAAATATTTGTATACATTTTTTTCTTTCTTTTTTAAATACCATTTATAACAGCAAAATTTGTTTGTGAATCTACAGTATATCTGTAACTATGATGTAATTTTTTGATTCAGCGATACTTTGATTCAGCAGCCTGATCTCAAAGCTACAATTTTGTACATTTGGACAGATGCTGTAACTCACAATATGGACAATATTGACAGCATTATTGTACATTTCAGTGTCAGTGCAAACATAAGCAAATATATGTGTGTAGAAACACACTTTTCGTAAGAATACAAATGAATACTCATGGGAACACGTTGGATTCAAACACATTACACAGTAACTTTTCTCTGTTTATTTAGAGTTGAACATGACAAAAGTAATGACTTGAATTTCAGTGAGTAGGTCAAGAACCACTCCGACTAATTCAGACTGATTCAGAGTCATTAGACTGATAAAAAAAGAGAAAAAAACAATCATAAATTTGAGTGCTTTTTGAGTCTGTTTTTTTTTTTTAATATAACCGGCTCATAAGAGTCATTTGTTCATGAATTGGACTGCACTGATTGTGCTCTTTGTTTGCTTTTGCATGCAGACAGTGGAGACTTATATACAAGATCTATTCTCTAAAAGCAAGTCTAAATATCTTATATGCTGCTTCTCAGATGAAATCATCCGGGTTACTTTCGTAACCTCCATTCCCTGATGGAGGGAACGAGACGTTGTGTCGATGTAGTGACACTAAGGGTCGCTCTTGGGAGCCCCAAACACCTCTGATCTTTGAGAAAAGGCCAATGGGAATTGGCGAGTGGAATTTGCATGCCACTCCCCCGGACATACGGGTATAAAAGGAGCTGGCTTGCAACCTGAAACTATTTGGAAAGTTTAGAGTGCACCTGTGAGCTGTGTAATTCTTCCTCTCCTCAGTCAGACGCGAACTGCAAAGTTTTTTTATTGTCGACATTGTTGATAACGTCGACAAATCGTTTTAGCCCTAGAGGGAACACAGCAATATTCATCAACAGCTTGGCTTTCTCCATCGATGTAATGATTGCGGAGTATAATCTCACTTGCACTTGGAGTAGCAGAGGTGGTCGGTTTCCAATTGCTCATGTTTTGTATGTCAGCATAAATTTGCACTGAGAGCAACGACATGGGAACCAACCATCAACTCCCCACCCATGGGTTTGACTTTACTTTGCTTAAATGAGTTCACATTTACTATATAGTGTGCTGTTCAAAATTGTTCATAATGTTGACAAATTATACATCTGCATGCACATCAACAGGTTAAGAGAGCAAGACGTACCTCCACCAACTGTAAGGGGCTGTTCACACCGAACGCTTTTGCAACCATCCATTTGTTTTTCTATGTAAATGCGCGCTAGACGAACGTCTTTGTTTTGCTTTGTTTTTGTTTATTCAGCATCTCGTGCGGGAGCGCTGTATTTTAGATGCTGTTTCTAATTAAAAAGAAATTTTAAAAGCATATTGAGACATCTGCTTTCTGTTAAACTGTATTTGTTGTGCTGTGTCTAGCCTTTTTTAGTGCAAGAATGTGATCGATCTTAAGTCATCGTCAGTGCTTGGCACAAATCCTAAATTCGAATTCACAGTTTTAGCATTTGAATGTGCATTTTTTTCTTAAATTCTACAAATTCGAATTTTAATTTGACAGCCCTAGTCCTTACATGTTAATGCAGTACCTCAGTTGTCTTTCTGCTTTTACCTTGATATCCCATATGAACTCTTTGAATGTCCAGTTAACTGAGATGAACCTGGCAAACTGCTCATAACGCATTTCCTCAATGCTGTCTTCTCCACACTCCTTAGCTTCTGACGAGCTCTTGTTTTAATGACATCATCTCTTGTCAGCTATCCATTGGAACAAACATACTATTGATTTTAATGTGCATTAATTGCTCCTATGTGATTCCCGTCTTCCTCGTCTATGATTCTCCCCATCCAATCACTAATTGTGCTGCCTTTCCATGATGCCCTTTCTGATTGCGTTGACATTTTTATCACCACCCTGCCAGTTCTCATTCCGATCTCGGCAAAGCCCCACAGACTGATTTACATACATCCTCAGTCTCGCTGGAAAAGATGGTGGGGAGCAATCCAGGAAAAGCCATTCAGATGAATGGAAATTAAATCAATGCAATTGATTCATTTGATTTCTCAAACACCCAAGCACAAATATACGCATTAAACAAAAACAGTCACATATGGCTATGTTTGGAATAGAACACTAACATACTACTCTTACAATTTCTGCAGGATATGGAGTAGCTATATTCTGTGCACAGTATGCTATTTTTTTCTTTGCATACTACATTATCCAAAATGTGCAGTATACAATACAGCACACTGCATGAATACTATATTTCCACAATATAATGCGCTCAACTTTTCTAGTATGATGAATGAACCAAAAGTAATAATAGACACAATCTCTTTTTTGACTCATTATTTGATCAGACAGACAAACGTTTTAGCATGTTTACAAGCAATTGCATGAAAAATGGAATAAAACCACTTTCATTTCCAATTTTATAACTGTACGTCATTCACATGCAACATAATGATGTCATATGACTAAATCACATACTACTGTTTAAAATTTGTTATTTTCGAATAATGCCTACTTAAAATGTTTAAAAGCTAATGGGCCTCATTCATGAAAATGTCGTAAATGTACGGAAAAATTGGGAGGAATTTACGCGTAAAATGGAGCTTCCCGAAAACTCTCAGCCAGATTCATGAACGCTTCGTATTTCCCAGATTTGTTTGTAAAACGTGTGTATGTTAGTGAGTTCCAAACGTTTGTAAATAGAGCGTGCGTGCACGTTCATTAACAATTATCATAATCCACACCCATGAAAACGTCATATAAAGAAGGCTTCAGACGCTAGTACATGAAAATAGGAAGTTTTTAACATCTATGTTCTAAAAAGAGAGGAACTTACATTCATCACATTCGTTTGCTGTCATCAGAGGTTCTTTTGTGAATTAAACATTCCAAGAGGTCAATAAAAAAATGGTTTGACATGAAAGCTTTAGTGTAAAAAAAATTCCGTTTGGATGTCCCACCACCATTAACTTTCTCTGGTTCGGTTGAGCGCATCGCCAGCATCATTGGTGAAACTTCTTGAATAAATCCAAGAATGTACAGTGACATACCATTACAACAGGAAAAATCTTCAAAGAAATTGATAGAATGCCTGAAGAAGGTCTTTGACCGAAATGCTTTAAGATATTACAGATTTGCAAGCTATACGACATTGTGTGGGCTTTTTCTTTTTTGTTCCCCCGTTGTATTGAGTACGCAACTGCCCGCAATGTGCATATTTATGGATTTAAAGGTATTACCATTGACCATACATTATCAGCTTACTTTGAACATGGTTTACCGATATCTATACAAAATTATGAAACCTAAATTATAGAGCTTATTTAAAAAAAAATGATCCAACCAGTCACATTAGAGGGCATTATGTATTTATTTTTTTCTTCTTTTTTAATTTTTTTTTTTTTTGTTTTTGTCTGAGAAAATCAAACGCAAACTGCGCCTTTCCATGAACCATTCACAACATGTCAAGATCCTCTGCTGGAAAAACGATAAGCAGAGTTGGGAAAAAAATATACTTTGAAAAAATAACTACAAGCAGCAAAGGAATGTTTCTAAATGAAAATATTTTTTTCTTCTTTTTTAAGGTTAATTTTCAATCCGATAATATACGTCAGACTGGCTTTACCGGTGATTTACAAAATAATTAGCTCTGCTCGTGTTTCATGAATGAGGCCCAAAGTGTGGAATTTCTGCACCACTAGCATTAAAAAATGGTATTGCAAAAATGATTCTTGTTTATGAACAAGTTGAGCAACTTTCCCAAAGGAGCTTCTCAGGTGCACCTGAAGGCAGTAGTACCAGTACTAAGCTAGGTTTACACTTTGTCTTTCATTAAGAAAAACAGCAAGGTAGGTGAACACTGCCAGCAAGCTGCTAGCGTAAGCGCTAGCATCAAAATGCTAAATGTATTTTGGCCATTTCGAGCTCAGCAAAGAATTCTTTCTTTCTCCACCCTCTTTATATTTCTCAGTTTTTGATGATCTTCATTAACTTCATCCCTGGCTGACTCTCCCTGGCAATGATACGGTGTGCTAATGCTAAAGTAGGCTGGGTTTGCCAGGCGAGCAGCTCAGTATGGCCATAGGGAGCAGTTCCTGCCCACACATGGACAGCGCTACCTGCCGCCAAGTTATACCCTAAACTCCATCTCACGGAACAAGGGGGTGTTGTTTGACCACAGCAGGACTGGCATATTGCTTACACCTCCTAAAGGGCAATGGAGGGAAAGAGACAGAGAGCCAAGAAAGGGGAGGGCCATTTGTTACACATCACTGGAGCCTTTGGGACAGCTTCCTCCTCTGTAAGGAACTGGCTGCAAATGAGAACCACAGAAGCATGTCTGATTAAAGGAAAAGTTCACCCAAAAATTAAAATTCTGTCATGATTTTCTCAACCTCATGTTGTTGCAAATCTGCATGAAGTTCTTTCTTCTGTGGGACAAAGGAGATGTTAGGCCAGATGTTAGCCTCAGTCACCATATTTTCTCCATGCAATGAAAGTGAATGGTGACTAAGAATAACTTTACGCCTAGCATCTCCTTTTGAGTTCCTCAGAAGAAAGTCATATGGGATGTGAACAACATGAGGGTGAATACATTTTGACAGAACTTTTATTTTTGGGTAAACTATCTTTTTAACAGCTGTGTACTGTCTAATCATTCCATACACTAAAAAAATGAATTGCAAATTGGTTTCTTAAAGACTCAAATTTTGTATTCATTATTCTGAACGCAAGTAATTTGCAGATTGCAAATTGAAATGGCTTGTGAGCTGTGCGGATGTGCAACCCGTTCTGATTTCTTTTATTATTATTATTTGATAAACAGTAATTTGTTTATCATCAAGCATGGAAACAGTCACATTTTCTTTATTCTCAAATTGTCGTTCTTTTGCTCTGCGCTCAGAGACATGATAAAATGCTGTTGCCAAGGATACACCCTTGCCAGGGCATTGTGGGACATGAGCCAATGGACATTTTACTGAAATCTCATTTTTTTTTTTTTTTTTTTCACTCTTGTTCTGTAATGCCCTACTATTTTCAGCATATTACACCTAAATGCATTTCAAAACAGCAAAAAATAAATAAATAAATAATAAAAAAAAACTGTTACATAACCATAGAATGCATATCTAAAATGAGATAAATATTCTTTATAAACTGCTTGCTGCGTCATTAAATTTTAGCGAACATTTAGACTATAACTATTTATAATCTAAGGCACATGAACTGGCCAAATCATGGTTTGCTTTAAATCTAATTAGGTCAACGGATTTCTATGAGGGTTAGGTTTAGGGTTGGATTATTAATGCTTCTGTTTTGGGAGAAAATTCAAACAGCCTTTTTGGTCAGGCCAAAAAAGACCCAGTAGAATACGTCATGGTTACTGGTGTAACCTCCGTTCCCTGATGGAGGGAACGAGACGTTGGTGTCGATGTAGTGACACTAGGGGTCACTCTTGGGAGCCCGAGACACCTCTGGTCTTTGATAAAAGGCCAATGAAAATTGGCGAGTGGTATTTGCATGCCACTCCCCCGAACATACGGGTATAAAAGGAGCTGGTATGCAACCACTCATTCAGGTTTTACGCTGAGGAGCCGATATAAGGTCCGGCCATTTCAGCGGGTAGTTCAGCGTTGTGGCAGGAGGGACCAACGTCTCGTTCCCTCCATCAGGGAACGGAGGTTACACCAGTAACCATGACGTTCCCTATCTGTCACTCACTCGACGTTGGTGTCGATGTAGTGACACTAGGTGTCCCTATACAAAACGCCACAAGGCTGAACTGTGTTACGTGAACTGGCGGTGTGTGGTGGGCAGACTTGCTGTGTGCCTCATAGCCAGCACACCAGGTCGACACGTAACCTCCCCCAACATAGTTATGAGTGTCGAATGGCCCTTTTTGGGGACAAGTCGACTACCCAAAGATAGAGACGGGCTTAACCCAGTCGTGGCCTCTTTTCCCCTTCTCTTTTTCCACTCCCTAAAAAAAGGAAGGGGGATTATCTGACTGGGCCGCCAGGTCTAGTCGGGGGGTGTCCCTCCCAAGGGGAGGACACCGCGGAGACCACACCCAACCCCAGAGAGGGGGGATATTTAAGTGGAAAAATACATCACATGGTCTTTCCAACCATGTGGAGAGCCTTCAAGGTAGATCCTGCCCAATGGGGGAGGAGGTACTACAACATGGAGACTGGGGCAGAGGGGCTCTGCCCAAGGAAGACGCAGTTTGCCAGCAGGGAAACGAGCTAGCGGAAGATATAGATCGCATGGGGTTAGCCTTACAGGGAACCGCCACATGCGGAGCACCTACCCCAGCACCGGGCTCTTCGCTAGCGCGTGTACTGGGCCGGCAGTGAGTTTCTCCGAAGACTCGACTGCCAGAGGGCTCGGAGGAAATCAACCAGGGAACAACTTTTGTGAACACTACTGGGAATTAGCAGCGCACGTCTTCAGCTCAAAAGGAGGTGGGAGGCGCTATGTGCAAGCGATACACCCGGCCGGCTGTCCCGGGCTTATCCGCTTGTGTTGCGTGCCACTACCTGGGACGAAACCGGTTCCACCCGGAGGTTGTAGAACCTTGCAAAGGTGTTGGGTGTTGCCCAGCCTGCTGCTCTACAAATGTCTGTTAGAGAGGCACCTCTGGCCAGGGCCCAAGAAGCCGCTACACCACGGGTAGAATGGGCCCGTAGCCCTACCGGGGGCGGCATGTCTTGGGCGAGATATGCCATAGATATGGCATCAACGAGCCAGTGGGCGATCCTCTGCTTGGAGACAACGCTTCCTTTCCGCTGTGCACCGAAGCAGACAAAGAGCTGCTCAGAGAGTCTAAAGCTCTGCGTGCGATCCAAATAGATGCGCAAAGCACGCACCGGACACAGCAACGCCAGGGCTGGGTCTGCCTCCTCCTGGGGCAGCGCTTGCAGGTTCACCACCTGGTCCCTAAAAGGAGTGGTGGGAACCTTGGGCACATAGCCCGGTCGGGGTCTCAGGATCACGTGAGAATAACCCGGACCGAACTCTAGGCACGTTTCGCTGACAGAGAACGCTTGCAGGTCACCTACCCTCTTGATGGAAGTGAGCGCAGTCAGGAGGGCAGTCTTCAGGGAGAGTGCCTTCAGCTCGACTGACTGCAAAGGCTCAAAGGGGGCTCTCTGTAGGCCCTGAAGAACTACGGAGAGGTCCCATGAGGGAACGAAGAGCGATCTGGAGGGATTCAGCCTCCTAGCGCCTCTTAGGAACCTGATGATCAGGTCGTGCTTCCCTAAGGACTTACCATCAACTGCGTGGTGTGCTGCTATGGCAGCAACGTACACCTTCAAGGTGGAAGGGGACAGCCTCCCTTCCAACCTCTCCTGCAGGAAGGAAAGCACTGATCCGACTGCGCATCTCTGGGGGTCTTCGTGTTGAGAAGAACACCACTTAGCGAACAGAGACCACTTCAAGGCATACAGGCGCCTCGTAGAGGGGGCCCTAGCCTGAGTGATCGTGTCTACCACCGCGGGTGGTAGGCCACCTAGGTCTTCCGCGTCCCGTCCAGGGGACAGACATGGAGATTCCAGAGGTCTGGGCGCAGGTGCCAGAGGGTGCCCCGTCCCTGAGAAAGAAGGTCCTTCCTCAGGGGAATTTGCCAGGGGGGAGCTGTCGCGAGGAGCGTGAGGTCCGAGAACCATGTCTGGGTGGGCCAGTAGGGTGCTACCAGGACGACCTGCTCCTCGTCCTCCCTGACTTTGCACAGTGTCTGTGCAAGTAGGCTCACTGGGGGAAACGCGTATTTCCGAATGCCAGGGTGCCAATGCGTCTATGCCGAGAGGAGCCTCGGTGAGGGCGTACCAGAGCGGGCAGTGGGAGGATTCGCCTCGGTGAGGGCGTACCAGAGCGGGCAGTGGGAGGATTCTTGGGAGGCGAACAGGTCCACCTGAGCCTGACCGAATCGACTCCAAATCAGCTGGACCACCTGGGGGTGGAGTCTCCACTCTCCCCTGCGGGGAACCTGCCGTGACAGCGCGTCCACTGTAACGTTGAGGTTGCCCGGGATATGAGTGGCTCGCAGCGACTTGAGGTGCTGCTGACTCCGGAGGAGGAGACGGCGGGCGAGTTGTGACATACAGCGGGAGCGCAGACCGCCTTGGCGGTTGACATATGCTACCGCTGCCGTGCTGTCTGTCCGAACTAGCACGTGCTTGCCCTGGATCAACGGCCGGAACCTCTGCAGGGCGAGCAGAATTGCCAGTAACTCGAGGCAGTTGATGTGCCAACGCAGCCGCGGACCCGTCCAGAGGCCGGTGGCTGCGTGCCCATTGCAAACAGCACCCCAGCCCGTCTTGGAGGCGTCTGTCGTGACCACGATGCGCCTGGAGACCAGTTCTAGAGGAACACCTGCTCGTAGAAACGAGAGGTCGGTCCAAGGGCTGAAAAGACGGTGACAGACTGGTGTAATGGCCACGCGGTGTGTCCCGTGGCGCCATGCCCGTCTCGGGACTCGAGTCTGGAGCCAGTGCTGAAGCGGCCTCATATGCATCAACCCGAGCGGGGTGGCCACAGCCGAGGATGCCATATGCCCCAGGAGCCTCTGAAAAAGTTTCAGTGGAACCGCTGTTTTCTGTTTGAACGCCTTCAAACAGGCCAGCACGGACTGTGCGCACTCGTTCATAAGGCGCGCCGTCAGGGAGACAGAGTCCAACTCCAAACCAAGAAAAGAGATGCTCTGAACCGGGAGGAGCTTGCTCTTTTCCCAGTTGACCCGAAGCCCTAGTCGGCTGAGGTGCGAGAGCACCAGGTCCCTGTGTGCGCATATCACGTCTCGAGAGTGAGCTAAGATTAGCCAGTCGTCGAGATAATTGAGAATGCGAATGCCTACTGATACGCCCGACCCTCGAATGCGAACCGCAGGAAGGGTCTGTGTCGAGGAAGGATCGAGACGTGAAAGTACGCGTCCTTCAGGTCTACCGCCGCGAACCAATCCTGATGCCGGACGCTCCCTAAAATGCGTCTTTGCGTCAGCATCTTGAACAGGAGTCTGTGTAAAGCCCGGTTCAGTACTCGCAGGTCCAAGATTGGCCGCAACCCACCGCCTTTCTTCGGTACGATGAAGTAGGGGCTGTAAAACCCTTTCTTCACCTCGGCTGGAGGGACAGGTTCTATCGCGCCCTTCCGTAGGAGGGTAGCGATTTCCGCGCGCAGAGTAACAGCGTTTTCGCCCTTGACGAAGGTGAAGTGAGTACCGCTGAACCTGGGCGGGCGCCTGGCGAACTGAATCGCATAGCCGAGTCGGACGGTCCGGATCAACCACCGCGACGGATTGGGAAGTGCAAGCCATGCGTCCAAATTCCGTGCGAGGGGGACCAAGGGGACAATGCCGTCGGACGTACCGGCAGGTGGGGCCTCGCGGCGGGGCGGAGCGCGAGGTGCCACAGCACGTCGTGGCCGTGCTGAGTCTAGGAACATCGAAGCACTTACCTGGCTCCTTGTGACCACCCCCGGAACAGCCTGGGACGGGGGAGGAAGAGGCCTGTCCTCGCGACCCGTGGAGGCTGTCACATCGGGGGTGGATTTGTGCCACAGCTGGGCGCTCAGGGGCGAAAAGGGCACCGCTGGAGCGCCAATCCTGCAAGATAAAACCCGTGGACGGTAGTCGTGGTGACGACCGTACACACCGGGTATGTGACCCAGGGAGGAAGGAAGCCGCTCTTTTGTTGAACTGTTGGGTACCGCAGCCACTTGGGTGTGCGGCGAAATCAAACGAAAAGGCAACAAAAGATTTTCCGCCCGGCCCTCCACCGGGGGATGGAGTGGTCTTTCTACCAGCTCCAGGTAAGTGGGTTCCCTTGTCCCTGGGTTGCCCGTCTCAGGGGCGCCTCAAAGACCTCCGTGGGTTATTCGGTGCCGGCTGTGAGACGGGTGGTGTCGGCTTCCTGCGGTGGGCTCCACGCCGGGGCCGGGCCGGAGGGGCGGGCTGCGGCGGAGCCGGTGCAGTCACCGCAGGGGGACGCCCTTGGCGACGAGCAGACGGGGTGCGGGGTCTTGAGCCGCGCCGGGGAAGGATGTGCCGGATTGCCTCCGTCTGCTGCTTTACCGTCGAGAACTGCTGGGCAAAGTCCTCAACGGTGTCGCCAAATAGGCCCGCCTGGGAAATGGGGGCAGCAAGGAACCGTGTCTTGTCGGCCTCGCCCATCTCGACCAGGTTGAGCCATAGGTGGCGCTCCTGGACCACTAGTGTGGCCATCGTCCACCCAAGAGACCGCGCTGTGACCTTCGTCGCCCGGAGGGCGAGGTCGGTCGCCGAGCGCAGTTCCTGCATCAAATCTGGGGTGGAACTACCCTCGTGCAGTTCTTTCAGTGCCTTGGCTTGGTGGACCTGCAGGAGAGCCATGGCGTGCAGGGCAGAGGCGGCTTGTCCAGCAGCGCTGTAGGCCTTGGCCGTCAGGGACGACGTGAGCCTACAGGGCTTGGAGGGGAGCTTAGGGCGTCCACGCCAGGTGGCGGCGCTCTGCAGGCATAAGTGCACTGCGAGCGCCTTATCCACCGGGGGAATCGCCGTATAGCCCCTGGCCGCCCCGCCATCAAGGGTAGTGAGAGTGGGGGAACTGCGGAGTCGGGGTCGGGCAGTAAAAGGTGCCTCCCACGACTTCGTCAGCTCCTCATGCACCTCCAGGAAGAATGGCACTGAAGCGGGGCGCGGCCGGTCTGAGCGGCGCCGCGAGCCCAGAAACCAATCATCAAGCCGCGAGGGTTCAGGGGAGAGCAGAGGGTTCCACTCTAGCCCGACGCTCGCGGCCGCCCGGGAAAGCATGTCCGTCATTTTGGCGTCGGCCTGTAACTGGGCGACCGTCCCCGAAGGGGGAAGCCCAGCTGAGGCTTCTGCGTCCGACTGGACAAGCCCGCTCTCCGATGCTGCGCTCGAAAGCTCATCATCTTTGCGGACCTCGAACGAGAAGCCAGACTCGCCGTGCGACTCGCCGGCGAACTCATCCGGAAGCCCGATTGGGGCAGACGAGCGTGCTGGGGAATGGGAGGTCCGCGGGGGGATACCCGGCGGAGGCGATCCCATTGAGGTCCCCAAATCGCCCCCAGCACCAGCCGCGCTGACCTCAAACCCGTAGGTAGGAGGACCAAGGCGGGGAGCCGCTGGGGTGGCTTGCTTTCTTACGAAAGCAAGCCACGACCGCAACGTTGCCATGGTCATGTTCTCGCAGTGAGAACATGAGCCATTCATAAACGCTGCCTCCGTGTGGGTCGCGCCCAGACACGAGAGACAGCGATCATGACCATCCGAAGTTGAGAGAAAACGACCGCAACCAGGAATAACACACGAACGGAAAGGCATCTTTAAAAAGACGCGTCTTTAAAAAGACGTTCCGTGTGTGCGCTCTTTTAGAGAAATATATACTCTTTTAGAGGGGAAAAATGCTCTTTCAGAAAATATACTCTCTAGTTTTTCTGCCGAAGCGCCCAGGGGCGTTCTCTGCAGTGCACCAGTGCAGAGGAGGGAGAAGCCGCTGAAATGCGCCGTCAGATCCAGCAGAGGTGAATGAACAGTGCTATTCAGCTCAATGAGCATGACCGTTCGGCTCCGAAGAGAAAATCTGAATGAGTGGTTGCATACCAGCTCCTTTTATACCCGTATGTTCGGGGGAGTGGCATGCAAATACCACTCGCCAATTTTCATTGGCCTTTTATCAAAGACCAGAGGTGTCTCGGGCTCCCAAGAGTGACCCCTAGTGTCACTACATCGACACCAACGTCGAGTGAGTGACAGATAGGGAACAGTAGATATACAGCACCTGCAATTTGATTATAAATAGCATTGCCATAGGCTTGTTTTTCAAACCAAACACAAGCTTTTTAAAATAGTTTTTTTAATCTTGAACAAGTGCCACCTATATATCAGTGGTTGTAAAATGTGTTTACTGTAGATATAACGAGGATAGAAATGATAATTAGAATGCTTACAAATGGCATCTGGTTGAAACAAATACAGAATCATGACTTTTATTTGAAAACATTTTTATTTCAGAATAAAAACAAAAAGTTCCCCAATGGTCTCTTTTGTCTTAGCCCAATAAGCAACCATTTTGAAATGCCCCAGCAACCATCTAGCAACACCCTAGTAATCACCCAAATCACCCTGACATTGCCTAAATATAACAATTAGTATATTTTACTTATTCATCTATTCATTGTGGTAGAGATCCCAAAGGCATTTTGACCAAATACAAGATTAAGATTGTTTTTTTCTCTAAAAACATTGCCTCTAAGGGGCTTCAGTTTTTGGCATAAAGCACCATTTGAATGATATTTATCCACTCGGTTATAGAATTCTCAGCTAAATGAATATTCAAAACATAAAAACAAATTATAAATAAATAAATACATTCTAAAAGGAATATTTTATTTTATTTTTATTAATTTTTTTGTCAAACAAAAATGGCACCTATGCTGGATAACGGATGTCAATGATATCATAGGTTCTTACGTGTTTCATAACGGAACTTCATGGTTTCAAACCTAGTGCCATATTTGATTTGAGAGCTGAAGTGGAAAAGGAAGATTATCATTATTTTGTTTGTATTGAAAAAAAAAAAAAAAGATCTATGTGGAGATTCTTCACATTTTTCCTTTTCAGTTTCTCTGAAAAAAATAACAGCATACAGGTTTGGATAGACTCAGGGTGTGTAAATAACGACTCGTAATTGTCATATATGGTTGAACTATTCCTTAACATGCACTGAGGATTTTTTTCTGATCATGGTGGAAGTTTTGGGAGTTTGTAATAAGTCCTCAACAATTTGCTTTTGTAAAAAATCACAGTCTTTTCTTCGACAGGTGGGAGGTCACACCATGCTGCCCATTCGCTGGATGCCTCCCGAAAGCATAATGTATAGGAAGTTCACAACGGAGAGTGACGTGTGGAGCTTCGGCGTCATCCTCTGGGAGATCTTCACATATGGCAAGCAGCCATGGTTTCAGCTGGCAAATAATGAGGTATGTTAATTTTATGAGTTTCCATAAAGAAAATCAATTTCTGGTTATCTCAAATGGATGAAATTTAAATTTAATCATTAATTTTTTTATTTTTTTTTATTTTTTTATTATCCCTCTGGCTACCTTTTTTCCTGTGTTATTTGTAAACCACAGTTGTATCACTGCCTTGGGAGGACCGAAGGTGTAAAGACTAGATGAGATCATTTATAAAAAGCATCACAACTACTGTATATCTGAGTCATCACCATGACTCATTGCATCCTCAGGGTTCCCGCAGATCCTTAAAAAGTCTTAAAATGTCTTAAATTCAGTTTTCTGAAATTTAAGGTCTTAAATATCTTAAATGATACAACAAAAGTCTTAATTATCATTTAAAGAGGCCTTTAATTTGGGAGCGGAAAGACAGGAATCGTGATATGACCTAATCTGATTAACAAACTTCAAAAGAATACGATTGAATTAAATAAATGCATGTGCTGCGTTCTTCAAAGTGAAATGTGGCACTTTTGTATTTTGTCCAAGCACGTGGGGCTTGTCAGTGTTTCCAGCTGTTGCAAAGCAGTTCGCAGTCATTAAGCCATATCGTAAATTTATGACAAGCGATCACTCTTGTTCAACTGTTGATGATGATGATATAGTGTTGAAATGTCAATATGAGAATGCTTACTTTTAACCTTTTTATACTGTAATATGTTGTAGATTATTGTAGGAGTGCACATTTTATTTCCCTTATCTGTTTGAATGACTAATTGGAAGTGAAGCGCAAACATTTCAAAATAAGATTCCCCGGTGTATTTCAGCCTTTAAAGTTAAAAGTTCCACGCTGTGAATCTTTTTTTTTTTTTTTTGGTTAAAAACTGAATCTGGAATTTAATTCAGTTTGGACTCTTGTAGCCTCTGTCTGGCCCTCCCCATCACAAGAACATTTAATATAGGCTACCAATTTTAAAAACTATTGGCAGATGAATTGCCTTTCTTTCAACACATTATCATATCAGCAAAATCCAATATTGGTCGACCTCTAATTTGCATTTATTTATATATTGGTACATAAACCAATTTTAATGTGATATATACAGTATGTGGAAAACATGTCTTGCATACAGTAGATCCTATCCTGTTTTACTGCAATGTTAAGGCAATGTTGAATGTGTGCTCCTGCCTGTTTAAGTAAGAGTCTGTGATACATGATTTATTTTGAGATTGTTTGGAATTGTTTTGGTATGGGGATAGGGTATTAATTTTATTTGTTCGGGTCTTGAAAAAGGTCTTTAATTTGATTTTAAAAACTCTGCAGCAACCCTGATCATGAAAATGCTGTGCAATTTGAGACATTCGGTGTGAATTTTAGTGCAGCACATAGCTATTTTATATAAACAAAGGTGGAATCAGACTTGACTTGACTTCTGAAATAAAATTTTATAGCCTCTGGCTTTTGGTGACTGATTCATACAGATGAAGATGCTAACTTAAGCTTGTACTGAAGGGGTCTGGGTAGCTCAGCAAGTATTGACGATGACTACCACCCCTGGAGTTGCAAGTTCAAATCCAGGGTGTGCTGAGTGACTCCAGCCAAGTCTCCTAAGCAGCCAAATTGGCCCGGTTGCTAGGGAGGGTAGAATCACATGGGGTAACCTCCTCGTGGTCGCGATTAGTGGTTCTTGCTCTCAATGGGCCACGTGGTAAGTTGTGCGTGGATTGTGGAGAGTAGCATGAGCCTCTACATGCTGTGAGTCTTTGCGGTGTCATGCACTATGAGCCACGTGATAAGTTGTTTGAATTGACTGTCTCAGAAGCGGAGGCAACTGAGACTTGTCCTCCGCCGCCCGGATTGAGGTGAGTAACCGCGCCACCGCGAGGACATAATAAGTAGTGGGAATTGGGCATTCCAAATTGGGAGAAAAAAAAAAAAAAAAAAGCTTGTACTGAACATGACTTGCCTCTTAGAAATGAACAGGAAGTACATGTGTTGAAATGTCATGTTGTTGTCTTATTCATTGCACACCCTCCCTTATGTGCTGCGTTAATGAGAAACCTTGCTGCGTAATTTTCTACTTTTGTTCTTATCCATTTAATATTTCTTAACTAAGGTTTGGATGAAGTCCAAACAGATGGAGATGCTGCTCTCAAAACATTCCCCAGAAAATATATTTAAAAAAAAATGTCTTCAGTGAAATGTGACCCACACATGTTTTCATCAGATTATAATTTTTTTGATTATTATTAAATCAAAAGATTTAATTCTTCTTTTTCTTTCTTTCTTTCTTTCTTTCACTTATTTATTTATTTTATTTTTTTTTTTATTTTTTTTTTATTTTGGAGAGGGTGGGGCATCATCAGATACACTTATCATAAACAAGAATGCAGGCACAGACAATATAAACCAGAGAGATGCTGTGAGAGAGTATGTTTTCCATTACCAGCCAAGACACAGCTGGGTTTGCCAAAAATACTCCCCACTTCATTTCCAAGCTGCAAAAAGTCTATGTACAGCGATTCTCTTGAAGCTTCAAATAGCTGGCTGAAGCAGTACTTCACAAATATCATCACTTTCAGCTGTGAACCGTAATATATAGGTACTTGATGATTTATGTGAGCAAGATGTGTTTTGTTATGTATTTTACACTGAAAGAGCTTGAAAACCAATGACATGCACCACTCCATATTCTGTTGCCAAAGGGTTGGTGGCTCCTGTATTGCATCAGAACGTATGGTGTCATTTCTGCAAGTGGAAGAATCTAAATCAAACTTTCAGTCAATAGAACACAGACATTCACTAGCTGGAGTCAGCATGGTGGGCTCATGAGACAACAAACTATCATCTGTCTCTTCTAAAAGTCAATACAAAATGATTCACCAAAGCAAATGTCTTGAGTTTCATGAGATGGTTCCATTTTTCCTATCAAAATACAAAGGCCATAGATGTTTTCTCTACAGAGACAGCACAGAAACTGTTATAAGAGAGAATACGTTTCTGTTACCAAAAAAAATAAAATAAAATATCAGTTTCTGTGTTGTCAGTTTTTTGACTGTCAGCAAGTAGTTCCAAAGTGTCTAGTTATAGCACAAAACAAGTATATGCACAAATGGGACCCAAGCTGCCTCAAATAGATTCAGGAGTGCTTGAAGACTAGATAATCATTCTGAAATGAACCGTTGAACTGAGTTAACACTTTACAAGATATTATACACTTATTACATGTTCATAAAATTAAGTACAATAATAATTACGGAGTGTCTATTTGTTAAATAGCATCTGCCACACAGGGCAGCTGTTTGCACCCCAATAGTCTGGTGGAACCACAGAACTATACAACAAATTAACCAATAGATGTTGCTGCAGTGGCGTGGGGTGTAAAGACGGTGTGTAATTGTGTAGTGTTGTCCTAGCGACTGCGGTTCAAATCCGCATTTTGTCCCACTCTTTTTCCCATCCTATTTCCTGTTTCCACTCTAAATATTTCCTTTAATATTACTTAAAATAATAGATAAAAATTCATATAAATGTTGATTTCATCACAGTGATTTGGTCACAGTGAATGTTGGGGAGTGCATAGAAGGGATTAATCCGGAGGCAGGGCTTGTTGATCGCACTTGTTCCTGCGTGAAACCATGGTTACTTTAATAAAACCAAGATTATTTTTTCTAAGGCAAGGTTAGGTCAGGTTTAGGGGTAGGGGTTAATGTAGTATGTCTGTGGGACTCTAAATAAACACAATAAACACTGCAGTGATGTCCATACTGTAGGTTAGTATTTAAATTTGGGTGCAAATAAAATCTGCCACTATTTGCACTAGGGTGTAAATAGCATATACCATTATCTTCACCAGGGTGCAAATAGAATTTGCCTAATAATTAACTGCAATAACAGTAAAGGTCGAAACAGACACTACACAAGTATGTAAACTCAGGTACTTCTAGTGACGCGAGGTCAATATTGTATGTTGTTGCGTTCCAAAATGTATTAAAATTCATAACACAACTCAAGTGTGCGCTGCGTTCTAAACGTTGCTTCAAGGGGCACTTTTGTGGACATAGAGTACTGAAGTTTGTTACCACCACAGCATCACAAGAAAGCAACTATAGTATGTACAACCAGACCATGTGTTTCCAAGTACTTGCTTCTGCATACACATACTTGTGCAAAGTATGCTTCTGGCCTAATAATATGCAATTAAATGTACAACAAAATATTTGCACATAATAAAATATTAACTAATTATTTGAAGAATGTATTTATTGTGAACATATTGCAATAAACTTTAAATTCAGTATATGGTATTTTATGCTTGTAATAATTGACTTATAGTCAATATAAGTTGTTTGTTTGGTTCAAGATTTAGAACTATTCATTAAGACTTTTTTTTTTAAATGCCTATGGAAAAAAATAAAAAATAAATAAATACTTTCAAGGACACTTAAAAAGTGCCACTTGTGTGTTCTAATGCATTCATATTCCCAACACTACATACTTCTGAGTGTTTATTGTTTTAGCACTTTACTTTTGTCAAAGTTTTTAACCAATGACAGCTGACAGTAACAGATATTGGTAAGTTCATAGACTTTTACATAGATGCTTTTTTTATAGATTTATATGTAGACTTTATATAAACAAGTAACAAGTAAAGTCTTTTATCTAACTCTACCACTCTTTTTTTTTCCACCTTCACCTTCTCCCTCTCTTTGCAGGTAATCGAATGCATCACGCAAGGACAAGTACTGGAGAGGCCACGACTTTGTCCCAAGGAAGTCTACGACATCATGCTGGGATGCTGGCAGAGGGAACCCCAGCAGAGGTTGAACATCAAAGACATCCAGAAAATTCTTTATGCCTTGGGCAAAGCCACACCTGTCTACCTGGATATCCTGGGGTAGTGTTTCTTGGGGATATGTTTGTCTGTTTACGTCTATCCAACAAAGGAACAAACAACCTGGGAATAACCCAAAAACAACATGTACCTTACTGCTCCACTGTCAGACACCTACAACATGGGGATGGACTTAAGTGCCTGCAACTCCTTTCGATACACTGGATAACAGTCTTTAAAAAGCACTTTTACATTTTGTTTACCTGAGTATGAAAATGTACAGTTCTACTGCAAGAAGAGGAATCTCTATCTTTCTCTATTTTGTTCTTTTTTTCCTTTCATTGTGGTAAGAACAGCCTAGAACAACAGAAGAATTTCCTCAAAAATATGGAAATCTTTTTTTTTTTTTTTTTTTTTTTTTTTTTTTCTCAGACTGCTTGACAAAAGATTAAACTCTCCCTGTGGTTGTTTTTTATTTATATATATATATATATATATATATATATATATATATATATATATATATATATATATATATATATATTATATATTATTATTTTTATTATTCTTTTTTTTTTCTTTTCTTTTTTTCTTTCTCCAAGCGTGGATGTCTGCCATGTTTCTTGCTAAGAGTAGATCACCTTTCGGATATGACTGCTTACTGTTGCCATGTCAGATGATTGGCAATGACTTTAAAAAAAAAAAAAAAAACTGCACTCTGATTGGCCGGATCTTCTCTTTGACTCTACTACAGGAAGTATCCAACAGGGCTTTTAAATACTACAAGGAGCTTTTTAGAGAGTGGATTAACTTGAACGAGCAAAAGAACTACCAATCAATATAAAGGAGTTTATTTAAAAAAAAAAAAAAAAAAAAAATAATGTATATAATGTACATTTCTGTGTCACAAGCGGCAGTATGTTAAATTATTTCATTTCCCGATTAGATGATTTTAGTTCCTTGGCGTGCTGTTACGGTGAGTGTATTATAAAAATATTTTGAGAATATTTTAGTGTTTTAATCTTTTTTTTTTTTTTTTTTCTCACATGTCCATAGAATGTATGTCGATATTTTGATCTAAATGAAAAAATATATATATATATATATATTCTTCCTATTTTTTTTTTTTTTTTTTTTTTTTTTTTTTGTGCGTGTGTGTGTGGAAAATGTGACAAATGACCAACAGGACTTTAGGTAGAGCACGGTTACATGTTCACAGCAGAGCACACATACAGTAAATATCATTAGACATTGCCTCGCTCCTTGTATTCCAGAAACCACTGGCTTCTGAAATGGATGACAAAAGTTAATTGAGTTCCCAACATCAGATCATCCTCTGAAAATAATCTCTTTGCATTCTTTATCCTCATCCCTTTTATGAATTGTGATTATGCTTCTTTACAAACGTATTATGCGTCGTTTCATATGGTTTGAGTAATAAAAGAGATGTTTATGCTATCTGAGAGTGCTCGCATGTGCAAACTCATAAAATACCATGCATTATTTAAATCAGTACGCTCGCAGTGTTTCCTAGGAAATATATATATATATATATATATATATATATATATATAGATATTTGCATATTCATTTACAAAATTGCTTAAAAACTGTTAGGAAATATTGCATCCACTAATAAAGTTATCCAAATTAGTCCATTCCAAAATTCAATGTATTTTGTCAGGTAATAAACTTATATATCATTCCTTTCTCCCTAATCTTTAACAATAGGAGATTGTCTAAACACAATAATGTGATTCACCCATTGTATATTGGAAGCTTTCCTGAGTCTAAAGGGCTTGTTTAGAACATTCTTCATTTATTACGAGATGACAAACAGAGGGACTTTGTTGTAATGTGCTTTCTCCCTCTCTTACACTTTTGCTGGCTCATGTTTTTCATTCAAGGTGATCCGTGGCTCAGTACTTCTGTGATGATAAATTTGTAATCACTGTACACAAAGCAAATCAGCCAAGTAAACTTTAGTTAAGCTTTGGCAGCAGCTGTGCACTGTGTGTGTGCAAATTATTATTGAGCATGCGAAAAGCAGTATTTCATAAATGTAACCACAATTCAACTTACTGTAAAAGGATAGTTCACCCAAAAATTTAAATTCTGTCATAATTTAGTCACAATATTGTTTAAATTTAGTCACATTATTGTCATATTGTTCCAAACCTGTATGATTTTCTTTCTTCCATGGAACACAAAAGGAGATGTGAGGCAGAATCACATTCTTGCTCACAATGTACTTTCATTATATGGATTATGGAAAAAAGATGCAATGAAAGTTAACAACTTGGAGGTGAGTAAATTTTAATTTTTGGGTAAACTAATCTTAAATATCCATTAAAATCCCTTAAAAACACCTTTTAAAAATTACTTTTTCTGCACAAGCAACTTGTATTCACCACACTGCTTAATGTAGGGTTCTCGCAACTTCATCCCAATCAAACCATCCCGACCGTAATCATAAGCGTAGAATGTCAAAAAAAATTTCCCAGCTGCCTATCAGTAACTGCCTGATGTGAAGAGAGACATTATGGGTGAGGGCAAATGTGTGCTATGATGGGCAAGTTGCAATTTGAGTAGCCAAGTTTCTGCCACTGAGGAAGAGACTTGAACATTTGTTGATCTTGTTGTGTTGTTTCTTTCTGCTTCCCACAGTGGCCAGATAATTCTCTCCACATCTATGACAACGAGGAAATTGAAAAAGTCTTTCCATAACACTACCAGTGATGTGCTTACGTGTGATAAGATGCTTCTTATTTTTATATTTTTGTGGCCCTGCTGCAGATATTCACTGACTTTACAATTTTGCTCTGACTGTACGCAGCAAGATTTCATGCAACAAAATAAAAGAGAAGATTTAACCCAGCAGTCTTGCTGTAAAAGATTTGAGGTTTATTAAGTAAACAGACTACCTTCCCCTAGCACCTGCATCCCGGACAAGCCCCCAAATCTGAGCTTGACTTTAAAGAGGACTTCTTAGGCTCTTACTGGTTGTAATTCCTGCAAAACTCTCATTGATGTGGCATTCAAGATTTTACACATCAGTCATAGTTCACAGTTAGCATTCATGCTGAATTAGGTTCTAATAGGAAGGAAATAAACAAAATGTAACTTTTGACAGAGACGGTATTTCCAAGCCTTCTGTAGAGAAACAAGACCTCCAGAAGGCATGTGGGTTTGATTACTGAACATGAAAATTATATGTTAACATGATCAGTTGTAAAGGGGTAGACTATTATTTATTTTTTGCTCAAGATTTTGTAGAATTTTCTGAAAAACTTACAGTCCATACTTTTAATATTTCTTGTCCACCTCTCATTTATATAAAACAATGCTTTGTTCAAGATTGTTGGGGCAACTAATTAAAACTCAGATTAAAACTCAGTTTATTACCATTAGCATGCTCCATCTCTCACGTTTTAGTAATATAGTCATAATGTATTAAAACACGGGAAATAATTTAATTACTGTCCAAGTGTTTTACAGATGCGTTTGGCAAACACTTTATCCAAAGCAATTGAAAATGAATTCAATGTATACATTTTATCAGTATGTGTTTTCCCTGGGAATTGAACCCATGACCTTGGTGTTGCTATAGCACCATGTTCCATGCCACAAGTTAAGGTACAGGAGCTCTTCCACTTCCCTTCAATACCAAATTTCACCAACCATAAGCTTTTTATTTTTATGTTGACCTTCCCCCATGTGTATGTATGTTTAAATCTGTTACAAATCAAAATGTGAAATTGCACTTGATTCCTCCATCTGCCTGCTTCCTACACAGGGACCAAAGGTTGTGGCTTACTGTTGTGAATCGGTTGAGGCAGTTGTTACTGAAGATTATTTAAGTCATTGGGTACATAACTGTGACTAACAGGGTTGAAAAAGTCAAATATTTTCTCTGTGTTTGACTCGGCAAGACTGATCATTGTTCAATGACCTGTGAAAGGTGGATTATACAAACGCAGCGAGGATGGGCTGTTTGGTGTTCGCTGCAGGGGGGTTGAGAGGCTGTGTCCTTATCACCTGAAGCTGTCAGAGAACTGAGGTGAACTGAATTAGTTGTTTCTTTAAATGAAGAGATGTGAGCATGCGAGCCACATCTGGCTTGGATAGGGGGATCAGAGGAGAGAGAGTTTGACAGCAATGTGACGGTATGGCAGCTCCAGTGGTTACCGTGACTCTAATGACTTCACCTTGCAGAAATGGGTGGAAATTACCAATGAAATGAGTTTTTGGCCAGGGCTTTTAGATATCCCTTAAATATGATGGCCAGTCTTGCCGTAAACCCCCCGCGGCAGAAAAGTGGTGTGTGTTTGCAGGAGATGAATCAGTGAAGGTCACACACTAACAGAGTGGATAGAAGTGCTACAGCGCTGTCTGTTGGCAGCCTAATAGAGCTGAGTTAAAGGGATTGTTCAACCATAAATTAGAATTATGTCATCATTTATTCACCTTTTGTTGTTACAAACACATATGACACTTGGCCTAGCATGTCTTTTTGTGTTCTACATAAGTAAGAAATTCATATACACAAGGGTGAATAAATGATCAGAGTTGAGTTTTATTAGGTGAACTTTCCCTTTAAGCATTCAGAGCTGTGAGGCAAGCAGAATCTCTCTCATTTTCTCTCTCACTTGCTTTCTGCCGCCATGGCAGTGAACAGGCACAGGGCGATTGATGAGAGGTTTAAGACCTTAATCATGAGGAGAAGAAGCGAGGCAGGAAGCTGGAACATTACGGTGGGAATGAGCTCTCTTTCAATACTGCATAACCCTGCAGAAGGGCTGCAGAAACCTCAGCACTGTCACGCTTCACTACTGATCTCAGATCAGCTCGCTCCTCATCCATTTATCCCACATTCTGCAGGCCTGATTACCAAGGCATTTAGCACATGCAAGACTGCCTTACTAGGGCAAAACGAGGAATAAAAATATATAATTGGTCAATCACTGGCAGTGTCACTAAAATCGAATGCCTAAACTCTGATTTGCGACTAAAATGTTCTTACAGATGTCGTGTGATCACTTTTTTACCTAAATCACAGCCTTTGAAATGTTCTGCACCAAGTACTTGAAGGCAAACCTAATCCAGGCGAGGATGAAAAATAGATTTGGCCAATCAGTGCAGTGCTGCTAAAACTGAATGCCTAAACACTGATTTGCCACCAAAATGTTCTAACAGATGTCACATTTTACCTTTTTTACCCAAATTACAGCCTTTGATGTGTTCTGCACAAAGTGTTTGAAGACAAAACTAATTCAAACGAGGAAGAAAAAAAGAAGTGGTCAATCACTGGCAGTGTTGCATAAATCGAATGCCACAAAAATCCTCTAACGTATGTTGTTTGCTGACCTTTCTACCAGTATTGCAGCTTTTGAAATATTTAGCTTCAAGAACTTGAATGAAAAACTAACGCAGACATCGTGCCTTCACTCAAAACCTGTAACAACCCCATCAAATTAGCCAACCAGCTTTTAGAACACATTTAACGCACAAACAATTGATGTAGCCACCTGGAGCATTAATCTGTATGAGATGCAGTCACACTGAATATCGTACTTATAGAATCTGTTATCCCACATTATTGTGGTTGCAAATCTTCAGCTGTCACCTTGGCTCTCTTAAAAAATAAAAAAAAATATACGATTTGTTTTTGCCTGTGGGATAAAACTCGTTTTCATTGCCAACAAAACATTTAATTAAAGATTCTTATCTGATTTGAATCCTGACTCCTAAATTACAAATGAGACTACCAGAACAAGACCTTATCTACCTCCAGTGCATTGCTGCTTAAGTACTCTTAATGTACTCTCTGGAAAGAAGCGTTCCAAACTAGTGGCCTATTCCTGACACATTCTGCTGATGATATGAAATACATCTTATTTTTTTAAACATTTGAACCAGCGATATGACTATAATTCCAAGAAAAAGTCCTGAGAATAGACCAGCTGCATGTTGAGAGCCTGACTCAGCTTGCACTGCAGTTGCTGTAGGGTCTGGGCACATGGGGAAGCATGTGAATCTTGTTACTTACAACTTAAAGTGCCTCAGAGATCTATAGTTTAGGCCAATTGATCTCATGAGCTGTGGGAAAAGCCAGACCTCTTTCCAAGGACAGTCTTGCATTTAACTCGGAAAACCTGGCTAATGCAACTGCGGTTTTCGGTAAAGGGGAGGTTAAAATTGACTGCTGCATTAAGAATTCGGTTGGGGACGTCACCCTAGCGCAATCTCCTGCACTGTCAGCATACTTTGACATCTAGATTAACCTTGCTGCTGTGAGCGTGCTGACGGGCCCTCATTGGGATGCAAGAAGCATCTCAGATCTTTTATTCCAGAGTTACCTTGCCCCCTCTTTCTCTATGCGAGAAGTGTGTTTATGCTGGCTCATGCTTTCCACTGATCTGAGAGAGGTTTGCGTGTGTATGTAGGAAGGGATGTTATAGTTTTTGGAATGGAAGCAGGGAACTATCCTGGTCTTGCAACCCCTCTCCAAGATACTCTGAAAGGCCTGTGTGGACATGTGGACAGCTTAAGTCTCTATCTCTCCCCATCTTTTTCAACAGAAGCATTTTTTTATTTTTTAATAGAGACTTGGGCCCATTGTTCCACTGAAGAATACGTGTCATTCAGAACAAAAGGGGAGTGAGCTCCTCTGAGCTCTTGTTCAATCTCTTAAATGTATTCTTCAACCTTGTTCCTCTCGCTGGTCAGACCATGTGAGAAAGTCATTTTACCGAGGTGATTACTACAAGACAGTTCCACTTTCAAGTGAAAAGTTATTTTGCCTGTAATTGTTTCTTTTCAGTTGTGCCAGATAATGACTGTAACCTTGTTGGTCAAAGCTCAATATCTAAATGGTGAGGCAATTATTTGTCAACCTCTTTGTCTGACAAGTTTGTAAAATAAACTGCCAGCTGCCAACTCAATAAAGAGCCAATAAGTAATTTTTTCAAGCAGGATCCTTTCCAAGATTCTTTGGTGCAGTATGCTTGTGTATACAGCTTGAATCAGCCTGAGGTGGTTTGCTGATTTAAGCTGGTTTAGCTAGTTTTCCAGTGGTAAAGCTGGAGTTTAGCTGGCCTAGGTAGTGAATGAGCCTGGTCAAGTTGTTATTTAGCTGGTTTAGCTTGTCAATCAGCTGTTCTCCCAACCTCACCAACTGACAAGTGTCCAAAACCTCTCTGAACTCTTCAAAAGAGTTCCAGACCAGCCAATACAGCTTGCTGGGCAGCTAAGGCCAGATAACCACCTTAGACTGGTTAAGTGCTGTATTTCAATAGGGTTGCAATAGTAAAGGGTGCTGTTTAAAGTATTTTGCCTTTGACTCATGGTTGACTTTACCATAAAGCCCACCAATGATCTTAAGGTCTTTTGTGAGCCTGAGAGACACTATGGGCTCTCGCACTGAAGGAACAACTGCAGAGAATCAGCTTTAAATGTCTTCATTAACAGCACCGCTAACAGTAGAACGCCCCGCAGGGTTAAGAGGGTGCTAGCAGGGACCTGCCTGTATAATAACCTGATTATAAATAGCATTTTGAGAATGAGGGATAATGCTGGAGTGGGGTAGTGAGTTTCTGACACTGCCAGCGCTGGCCTCAGAACTTGGAAGACAGTTTGGATACATCTAAACTAACGCTGCTGCCCACAGCATCACATGTTAAACCAGACTGCAGCAGATTAGCCTCTCACAGCAGCATATGAAGATCAAGTACATGATTTAGTCACAGTTATAGTGCGACATCTGGCCTTTCCTTTTCCATAAAACCATAGGACTTAAACCAGCCTTAGCTGGTTTGCTGGTCACCCAGGCTTTTTTTCTCCCAGCTTTTTTTGACACTTTTCAGCTGTTCAGGTTTAACCATATTTTTTTTATTTTATTTTTTTTAGCACTACATTATGATGTATCTGACATTATGTAGCATATAGCCTGCATAGCATCTGGTACATCCTGTTGAGATATTTCTTCAGACACAGATGAAAAGTAAATAAGAAGGTGGTTTGAAAGTCACCTTACATCTTCTTATTGTAGTGTCTAATGCAAATATGATGATTTGCAACCAGTTATCTATGAGTACATGCAGACCCTAGAGACTAAGATTATAGGCCAACATTTTCAATTGGGTGTTTGATGACTGAATGACAGCAAGAGAAAAGAAGGTCAGAAATAATAAATCAGCCTTGGGTTGTAGAAGAAACAATGTAGGACAAATATGCTACATACTGTAACAATTAGTATTTAAAGCGGTGTAACAATCACATAACCATTCTACTCAACACAGGGATGTTTTATGCGTGGAGTAGATGCTTTATAATGGTCAAGGTTTTTTGGAAGATGAGGGGAGGTTCATTCGTAAATATCTGATTTTACGAAGCTTTGAAAAGTGGAGTAAAAGTGTACAAGTTTATTCATGACTAAGTGAGCATAGTACATGTCTTTGAATCATTATTTGTATAATAATCACTGCTTATGACCCAAATAATTTCTGATTGAGCCTTGCTGTGCAGTGGCTTTTTCGAACTGTTGCTAGCCTAAATTGACTAGTCTAAAGTGACTGATTTTAGCATTAAGTTTTGAGCTTCTTAAGTATTTCTGAACAGGCTTGCTAGTTTAGGATGCTGTGCTTTTAAAACTCAAATGGGTTAAACATAAGGAGCATTCTTTTGGAATATGTGAATATGTTGGAAAATGTGACAGGAAGATGTAAAGTTACATTTGGACTTTGTCTTCTTTCACTGATATTTGTACCTTGCATAAAGACACAGAAAGATTTTCTACATAAAAAAAAAAAAAAAAAAAAAAAAAAAAAAAAAAGTGTGTGGGGGTGGGATTTTCTCCCCTTTTCTCCCCAATTTGGCATGCCCAATTCCCAATGCACTCTAAGTCCTTGTGGTGGCGTTTTGACTCTTCTCAATCCGGGTGGCAGAGGATGAATCTCAGTTGCCTCCGCGTTTGAGACAGTCAATCCGCACATCTTATCACGTTGCGTGATGAGTGCGTTACCGCGGAGACCTAGCGCGTGTGGAGGCTCACGCTATTCTCCGTGGCATCCACGCACAACTCACCACGTACCCCACTGAGAGCGAGAACCACATTATAGTGACCACGAGGAGGTTAACCCAAAGTGACCCTACCCATCCTAGAAACCAGGCCAATTGGTTGCTTAAGAAGCCTGACTGGAGTCACTCAGCATGCCCTGGATTCAAACTTGAGACTCCAGGTGTGGTAGTCAGCGTCTTTACTTGCTGAGCTACCCAGGCCCCCTACATTTTTAAATATTAATCATTTCTGCCCCCTCACAAAAAAAGCTTTAAGAATATATCTGAACTGAGAGATACTACTGTACTATCTCTGATGTTACAAAGCAAAATAACTCTAACTGCAGTTGTTGATGTTTTCATTGTTATAAGTGTCAGTCATTGCAGATAATAAGACAGTGTTTGAATTATTTGTGCTTAATTAGGAACTTTTTATATATATATAAACAGTATATATAAGGTCCTTAAGCCCTTTCTAAAACTGGCTGATGATAAAAGAATTACAGTTTAGATAAAGTTATTTCTTTCTTTCTTAAGCTCACATCACAGGGACTTTAAAGTAACTTTTCGATTTGACTTTTTTTAACCTATCAAAATCATCCCTCTTTTTTTTCTTGCTAATGTAAATCTTGTATTGAAAGCCATAGATAGATAGATAGTATTTTTGGTATTTAAAGCCATATGAGAAAGTATTATAGAAATTATGTTAGGTGAACACACATTACTTATTTTATTATTATTATTATTATTATTATTATTTTTTTTTTTTATCAAGCCATCAGACTACCTGACAATTTAGCTGTATTATTTGTGAGTCAGGCTGGGAAAATAGTGTAGTTCTGGAGTCTGGATATAGATAATGATTCACAGAAGAAAATAAAATGTTTCCCTCTTCCCACTTGCAGTGCTAAATCCAATCGGAAAGCGTAAAAACAGCAGCAGGAACTGACATTTCAAACTTTGTTTAAAAAGCCCACCATAGCTATATTAAAGACTGCAGATTTGTGCACACAGACACTCATCCAAAAATCATGGCTCACCGTGTGTTTTGTCCATCTTTTCATCCCTCAAACATTCTCGCCCCTCTAGGTAGTGGACGTACACTATTAAAAGAGATGTCTGAGCCGACAGCACTGTCTTATTGTTGTGGTTCTGAGGGCTCTAATGGAGAGCTCAGTCAGGAATCTGGAATGCAGGGAAAGAGATGGGATCTTAGTCATATATGTGATTCCAGTAACCCATCATAGCACAGGTACATTATGGCGGAAGAGAAATATATTACAGCGAGGCTGTTTTGCTACAGCCTGAAATCCATGTCAACATCTTCAATTTTTACTTCTTTTAAATGACGCTTTGTTCAACAGCTTGTTCAGTGTTGCCTTTGGTATGTCATACAGGCAGTATATAAACAAGGCATACAGCAGGGGTCTCAAACAACCGGCCCATAGGCCAAAACATGTTATATCAATATCATGAAATAGTTAAATATGGTCCCTTAAGTATTAATTGTTTATCCTTAAATCCAGTAGCCTAATATATACATATATACAGTGTATATAATTTCCTCATGGCTAAAACATAAATGTCAATGTGCAATTGTAGTCTTGTTGACTGTTCTCACATCCATCCAAACAAATTGGTTTGTGTGTGCACTTAGTTGTACACTAAATGTATAGTTTGAGACCCCTGAGCTACAGACTGAAGCGATCCATAAAAGCATATTGAAAATAAACTCATATTACACATTAGCAATGTCTGTATGTGTCACTGCAGTATTCATCTTTCAACTGACTCTTAATATATTTCTCTTCCTGTGAATTGTGTGTGAAGAAAAATCTATATAAAACTGTGGGAGACATTTAAGCTACACATCTGTACGCATCTATTCATGTATGTGTTATTTCCTTTATCTGGGTTAACGCAAGAAAAACAGCTGGACGATATTTAGTCGAGGATCTATTCAAATGTCTTAATATTTATATGTAACAGTTGCAAATATTTTGTGTTATCATTGCCATCGAGCTGTGTACGGTTTGAAAATAATAACTTTGTGACACCCTCTGGTATCCACAGTAATGTATTTTCCATCTGAGAAGTCCTAGCTGAAGCGCTGACTGTACAATTTATCTTATTGTGTCTGAATCCTCGTTAGAATGATAAAGGAACGAGATGTGAAAAAAAAAAAAAATGAAATTTCACGGTTCCTCTGTTTGTAACTCATTGTTAATCCACCTGTGTTCGGTTTACTTATCCATCTATAAACTTAAAACAGCTGTAACTAACTCTGTATCCTACAATGATTTATGTAGACTTATTCTATAAATAAACAGAAAAAAAAAAATACATCTGCCTTTTTTTTTTGTTTTATGTTTTTTATTTATTTATTTTTTTTACATTTTTAAATTTTATTTGAAAAATATTTAAAGTGAATTTTATTTAAGTTATTATTTTGCCCTAATATAATACAAATGGATAACACAGCTTGAAGGATTATGTTTAACATTAAAGTTGATGGTTGATTTCCTGGAAAAGTGTAAAGACTGGGACGCTGTCAAAATATTGCTCTGTTTCAGCATCCCGACATGCCTGACTTGGAGTTTGGGGTGGGACTATCTGTTTTTTTATTTTTTATTATTATTATAATTTATTTTTTTTGACATACCCATTACACCACTGTAATATTATAATAAAAAGCCTTTCCCTTACCAAAACAGACCCATTATACAGAGCAAACATAAGAGAAATCAAATTAAATAAATAAAAGACATTATAAATAAATAAACATCTCAATAGTAATAAAATACTTCACCACCAGTAATTCTGACTTATACTCAGTACATGGTATAACTATTCATATCCATTTTAAGGTTCACACAATTAACTTCAATATACTTACAACTGGATTCCATATTTTATCAAATTTATCTGGTTGACTCTTTAAATTGTGCAATTTTACTTATTTGTTTAATTATTTTTTCTAAACTTGTTCAAACTCCGTTTGGTGAAATTACACACTTCAGCTTTAAGCAACCATGTATTGTTGAACAGGTGTCTACAATTTTATAACTGCATTTACTATTGTCATTGATTAATTCATATTTTTATATTGATGTCACTCGTGAAGCTGCACAATGCCTGATTTATACCACAAAGTCAACTGATCAGACAGGGCACCTTTTCTGGATCCTCAAACCCCTTTTGCTGCTTTGCCATCTGACCTTGAGAGAAATAATTGTCTTCCCATTCACATATCAGGCTGGACCACACGATATAGCTACTGCTGCCATCACAGCCATATTTTATGTGCTCCCAAATCACTCTGCATCCACTCTGTCTCCAGGGTGGGCAGGAGGCGGCAGTAAATGCCTCCATACCTGCAGTCTGGTGATAACCTCTTTAGTCATGACCTTTCCAGAGTGAGCAGTGTAAAGCATGGGCTTCTTTTAACCTCTGGCACACTGGTGTGGTACAGAGACCATGGTGAATTAGGCCTTATATGGTGCCTGAGACCTGTTTTTCTTAATTATTTAGTTTTGGCATGCATTGGAGATTTGGTAGTATGTTTCACAGCCAAATAACGGATAGGAGCAACATTCATCATACACTGGGGATTAATGTGGAAGAATAAGAGAAAAAATCATAGCCTGTGGGGTATTGCCTCATTTTCTGATTTTTGCCAGTGTTATTATGCTTAGTCAGGGGAATGTATTATTTATTTCTAATCTAGACATGTTTAATTCACACATGCCAAACCTAGGTGTTCACTGGGTGGTTTTAAAGGAATAAAAAAAAAAAGAAATTCTCCATAAAAAAGGCCATACCACTTGAGAGTCTTAACCCATCTCTTCTGAAATGATACGATCACTTTGGGTAAGAAACAGACAAAAATTATCTTATTCACTATAAATCTTGACATCTAACCTGTTTGGAACAAACTGCAGGATTCAAGGGCGATTCTTTGATGCTGCATGCAGCTTCCAGATACTCAATCCTGGTATCATTATAGGCCTTTATGTTATTATAGAAAATACGTTTGGAACAACATGAGTAAATAATCAAAGAATGGCATATTTTATTCAACTTTTCCTTTAAAGTGTATTGTTGTTTGCAAACTATATTAAGTATTGCTAATTGTAGCTGGAAATGCACAAATTAATGTGGTTGATTGTTGCTAATTGTAGCTCAAAGCAGAAATTTGTGTATTACGGACCTAAATAGAAAAAACGTAATCAGGACATTGTCTAATGAGGCCACCCACACTATGTTTCTAGAAATCATTACAGCCAGAGTATAACAAATAAACTTAATTGTAGCTAAACCATCACTCTTATAATGGGAATTCAATAAAAAAAAAAAATAACAGCAACATACAGAAATCAAGGCTGTGAGGGATAGACTTACGGTCTCTTTAAAGACATGCACTGTAAAAAGCTGAACTTTTTTGGGAATACTGTATGTATATATATATATATATATATATATATATATATATATATATTTTTTTTTTTTTTTTTTCTTTTTTTTTTTTTTCATCAGCGGAACAATCCAAAAACACTTTACACAACAGTATAACCCATTGAAAAAAATATCCCTCACAGCCTCGTTGTCATTCCCATCAAAAAATCAAAGATGGCGCTGCTGTGAATAAGGTCTTTGGAGTCTTAAAAACATGGCTCCTGTGCGTGATGCTGAAAAAACAGTGAGACGCGGCGCATGGATCAAAGACATTTGTCTAGCGCATGTTTACATAGAAAAACAATATAGAAACAGCACAGACAAATACAAAAACGTGTTCGGTGTGAGCAGCCCCATAAAATTGCTACACTACTCAAAATGTATCATCCAAGATATGGCAACTGTCATGTTATATTAATGAGGTCACCTTCCTGTCTGAACCTCTGCATGCAGTCCTCTGATCCTGAGCACTACACGATGATTGATAGCTGTAAATCTCTTTTGGAAGATGTTCTATCATCATTTTGATCCATTGTAAAGTGAGGGACAGTGTTTTAATAGATCTCTAATTTACATGCAGGCCGCGGAACCGTTCGTCTTTAATTATGATAGTGTGAGACAGGGGTGTAGATCCCCCCCCCCCCCCCCCCGCAATAATCAAAACAAGCAAGAACAACCCCCCCATTATTTATATCCATTATTTATACCATGATCAATGGAAACATGTAAATGCTTCATGCTGCACCCCCCCAATGTTCAAGCCAAATCTATGCCCTTGGTGTGAGATCATCTTGAGGGAAGAACATGACTTTTCTCTCATGCTCAACACTAGGCAACTGAAGATGAGATAAAGTCGACCTGCCAGTCTAATCCATGATGGCCCTGTTCCTCACTTACACCACTTCATTGTAGCCTGTGGTGGGAAAGATAACTTTTATGAAGCATCCATAGAAAGTGACACTTGTTGCAAATTAGGTTTATAGCTAAACAGTGGTCACATAAAGTATTTGGACACTTTACGGCATAGTTCACCGCAAAATGAAACTTATTTCCTGGTTTACTCACCCTCATGTTGTTCCCAACCCCTATGACTTAAGTTTTGTATGTTTTTTTTTTTTTTTTACTTTTCAGTTGACTCTTTAGGAACCTCTCCTGATTTCCACCAAGCGCTGTACACCTTGCATGTGACTCCCAGCGCAATGACAGGCATCTGCAATCAGACCAGACCTGCGTCGGGCCAATTTACAGCTCAGACATTACAAGCACCAAGCAAGTCAGACTGGTAATAAATAATGCAGACAGGGTGAGTTGACAAGCCTTTGAAGGTTTGAAAGGAGGGTGAGAGGCAGCCTCCTCCTGGGTACTCGACTGCACAACTGAGACAGAGGTGTTGTGATAGAGCGACAGGGAAGGCGTGTGCATCGCATCAATGATGGTTTAATTTAACGCAATATTCCCTAGCTCACTCACAGACAGATTACTGTTTTATTATCTATTACCATAGCACATCATACAATAGTTTGTGTTTATAATAGCTGTAGAATCTAATGGAAGGTGCATTGGCAACAAGAGTGTTGTTCCCTTTCCCAGTAAATATTGATATATGCAATTAATTGATTGCATATATCAATATTTACTGGAAAAGGCCCCAAAATAAAGAGTATTTAGTAGATAATAAGTATTAGTTATTGAAATGACTTATGTAAATGATTATGTTTAGTTATTACAGTGCATCCGGAAAGTATTCACAGCGCTTCACTTTTTCCACATTTTGTTATGTTACAGCCTTATTCCAAAATGGATTCAATTCATTATTTTCCTCAAAATTCTACAAACAATACCCTATAATGACAATGTGAAAGAAGTTTGTTTGAAATCTTTGCAAATTTATTAAAAATAAAAAACGAAAAAAAAATCACATGTACATAAGTATTCACAGCCTTTGCCATGACACTCAATCTTGAGCTCAGGTGCATCCTGTTTACACTGATCATCCTTGAGATGTTTCTACAACTTTATTGGCCATTTGGGTGATTTCTGTTATCATTATGATTTAAAAAGGAGCCAAACAACTATGTGATAATAAATGGCTTCATATGATCACTATCCTTAATTCTTTTTTTTTGCATGATCAGTCCTATTTTCAAAATCAATGCCAAAATTTCACAATTTCTGCCAGGGTATGCAAACTTTTGAGCACAACTGTATATCAAAATGTAATTATATAAATATAAATATATACAGTATATAAGTATATAATGTATATATACATGTGTGTGTGTGTGTGTGTTAAAAGATAATTCAAAAACATTACATAATATACATATATTTTGGCATCAGACAAGTAAAGCATTTAGAAAATAAAAAAGTGTTTATCAGAATATTGTTTCTTTTATTTTTATATCATTGAACATAATCCTATTGGCCTATGTTCCTCTGCGTTATTTTTAATTCTTGGTCAGTGGATTCTTTTGGAGCGTCTCACATTGGTTGTGTCGCGCCTGACTAGTTTTAAACTTCTCTAGTTATAAGCACTCTGTTTTTAGCACATTGTGTCAATTTAAACAAACTCATAGACTTTAAGAAATTACCCATTTTTTTAATACACATTCCTGGTTTTATTGTGAATAATTCCGTGGAGCATGTTAGTCCAAAATTAATAGAAATTGTCTTTGTAATCTTTCATCAAAATCGAATAACTTGCAATGCCTTTAAAACAACTTTCCTTTTCAGATGATGTCACAAACTCCTCCTCCCCCCCCCCCCCCCAACTACCTGTCATAGAGAGAGTCTTGCCCTAAATTTTTTTCTGGTCGAACATCCTGATCTACCCACAAACATTTTATATTATAGTTTTAAAATGGGTTGCAAATGCTGTTTAATGTAGAGTGCACTTGTACTAGAGTTTAGAGGTCTGCACGGGCCTTAAAATGAAACCCGACCCGTACTCGAGGCCGTGTGGCCAAACCCTACCAGGCCCAAACAATACCGTCAGATTATGCATGGCAGCCCCTCAGTACACTGGAGCAGAACAGGAAAAAGCATTGACTTACCATTTATGCATTAAAACTTTGCTTTGTGCAGAACAATCTTGAATAATAATAAGAAGAAACAATGCAACAGTCCCCTCTTTAGAGCCTGAACTTGTTCAGAGAGTTTAATATTTGTGACACCTGCGCTAAAAACAATCTAGATGCAGTGCAAAGAATGAAAGAGCACAGGTGTCTCGACATGCATTTTTGAAAATCTGAAGTTCTTTTTAACTTGACACAAGTGTTTAAACAGTGCCAGACGCTGCGCAAGACGCTGAAGAAACAGCGAGACACGGCGCAACAGTCAAAGACATTTGTTCAGCATTAAGGAGCCAAATGGCTGTTTCATATAATTGCTCAATTTAGATTGTTGTTCAGAACAAGATAGAAAGCAGAAGAAAAGGAAGACAGCTGATAACCCATTCATCTGAGGTTAATGAACAGTATATATAGTTGAGAAGATATGTAAGTTTGCATTCCCCTTTGTCTCATCAATGTTCACACCCCTTTCATAATTTATACAAATATAAGAGATATTTTTTTTTTTTTTTGTATTTAGTACTGCCCTTCAGAATCTATATAAGCAGATATTTACATAAAGCATAGTATGCATATAGAAGTGTGTTTCCTTCTTGAGCATCAATGAATGTTTGCACCTTGTGTAATAGTTGTGTATGAGTCCCTCAACTGTCCTACTGTAAGTGTCAAAAGCTGGATCTTTATTTATATTTATATATAACTGCTAACCTGAGCTCCTGAGTTCACTTAACACTCTTTTTGGGCGATTTATGAAAAAGAGTCATTTGGTCACAACTCTCTCGCGCTTTCTGGGCTGTGAGGGCTTGGAGCAAATGCTGGAGGAGCTGAACATGCAGCGCCAGCAGAGGCTTGAGCCCTGATAGGTCCAGGGGGAGGGAGGTTCAAAGAGGGGTAGTCTCTGATCCAATGCTTAAAGTAAATGGCGGTAATGCACTATTTTAGCTTGCGAACTACCATTAAAAAAGAAAGAAGATGCTCTTGTGCTGGGTTTGTTGTTGCATGTGGCGCAGCAAGCTCATCACAACAGAATGGGTGAAAGTGGCTCGAGACACATTGGTGGTGCATGCTCTAAAGATGTATTCAATAACTCACAAGATTATATCTGACGAATGGAACAATGGCGACTAGATTTTAGATTATCGTAATCAATTATTTTTGGTCGCATATGTGACCATTTTAGTCGCAGTCTGGAGCCCTGCATGATGAGACTCATTTCTAGAATCCTAGACAAAAAAAGTCAGTAAATGTTGCTCCTCCCTTCCATCCCGCCTCATTTATGAAATGCCAGCATCAAAGCATTCAATTAACAGTACACTGACAGCTGTTTCAGTAAGTAAAGAGGCTATTTTTCATGAATTAAATTATATATCAAGGTGGCCGGGGCAATTCCTAGCGCTCGCTCTCTTGCTGAAGCCATGGCTGCTTTATGATTTATTAAAAACGCATAACCTGAGGTCCCATTAACATTTCAGAAAGTGAGCTATTTTCTCCACTCCTATAATGTACCTTTTTATGCCCCACATTTATCCATGGGAGTACCAGGTGCTGCCGGAGATCGGGCATATCATGAGGTTCACACATCTGCTCCCACTGTTAGACAGGGCTTCTGGAAATGTGTCAGATCCAGAGTTGCTGTAGATTCCTCTTGGACTTGTAGTCTGCAATCTCCTTTGGGATAGTAAAAAGTGTTACAGGATAGGACAACGGCCCTGATTCAGTCAAGCTTATTATGGAAACCAAATTTCCATACCTATGTAAGGAAAGTTTGACACATTTCCTTTTTCTTTTTGGTGCAGTTTTAGTGCATTGCCTTTTCTTAGCATTAATCTAGCATAGAGAATGGACTTTAATTGAATGGAGGCCGCTGTGATGCTTATATTGCGGAGCTATTTTGCATTGATTCTGGCCCTCTTGCTGCTAAATCTAGAATTCTTTTTTTGTGTTATGAACAGCATGCTTAAACTCATGAATTCCATAAGAATGAAACATGGATAGGTTGTCAAATGAAACTTCAAGTGTATCAAAGAACCACTTGACCACTCACAAATTTGTGAATTGAGAATAACATTTCAATTGGATTAGCACATTCATGGGATTCTCTGTATAGAACTGTGCAACCCGGTTTTGTTTGGTGTACATTTTAAGCTTACAAGAGCCATGACCTACCGTTTTATTGATTGACCTCCCATATAACAAGTGAGTATTAAAGATGTAACAAAGATCCTCATAATAATGTTTGACTAAATACAAGTGGATACTTAGTTGCCCCAATGAAGGATGCAATAGCATTATTACAGTGTATTGATCAAACCAGTGATCTCACCAATATGCCTTGTACGGTTTCATCTCTAGACAGCTCTTTGCGTCAAACACCTAAATGGGGTTTATAATTGTTTTTGGACTGATCAGACTGTGAATTCGGTTTTGTGAAAGTTTTGCTTTTGAAATTGATCTGTTCTTATCAAATTAAATCATTGCTCCCCAGCAGTTGAAGCTGGAAGTTGCGGCAAAAACATGTTGCATTTTTAGTTGTAAATGATGTAATACATTCAACAGGAATGCATATTTTATTAACTATACACTCTAACCAAAACCCCAACACTAAACCTAACCATCAGTGGAGTAAAAGTGTAATTTTAGAGTGAAACTGCAACCTCTGAATTGCACTCAGCATTGTTTATGTGAATGCAATTACTTCCTGGTTCCCGTGGGACCAGAACCCATGTCTTGGGTTAAATTTGCATTAACACAATATGTTTTTAAACAGGCACTATAAAAGAGCTAACTCTTGGAGTACAGGATAGGATCTTGATTTTTCTTTTAGGGAATAGGATCTTGATTTTTTTTATTTATTTTTTTTTAATTTTTTTTTTTTAAAAGCACTGTTGTTTAAACGGTATAGCAGATTCTCTTCCGGTTGCACGGTATCTTCATATTGCCCATCCCTAACTGTATCCACTTAGTGCTGTTGTGTTGCTAGACTTCCTTGTGTTTCACAAGTGAAAGCATCTTCTCTTTATCAGTAGCGACGAGAAAGCGAGATGCTGGAGTTCCCCAGGGGAAGACTGTGCTCGTCTGAGTGCCATGATCAATATGGGCCCTCCTCACTTTTATATCAGGAAAATAATACAGCAACACCATAATGTATCTGGTTACGGCCCCCCTGGCATACGCTTAGGGAGGCTGCCATTTCTCATCCACTATACAGCAGTCCCTTTCTAGCCCCGTCCCCTGAGGGTCTATGGCACCACTGTATCAATGGAAAAACAAATTACTTTTCACTGTTTTAGTGATGGTACAGTCAAACCTGTGCAATAAATTAGGAAAATGTCTTGCTGTTGTAGAGATCTGTAAGTGGCAGAAATAATGCCATATTGACAGTGTATGTTTGTTTATATGTAAATTTACAGTTGTTTACTGTTTATATATGTATGACATGTCCTGAAGAATGACATGCCACACTCCTTCAAAAACCAGACTGATCTTAGTGTAAATTCAGTGACAGTAGGTCAAAAGTTCTTGAGCTGAAAATGGTCTGTGCTCTCTGGAATTCAAACCACTGTCCCCAGTGGCCAAAGGTGGAAGTTTTGTTGAATGTATGGGCACGTAAGAACAGTTTCCAGGTGAAATGTCCACAGAGTGGTGGCAAGAGCAAGTTCTAAAGCAAGTTGTTTTTAGTTGTAAATGATGTAATACAGACTAAAAGAATACATGTTTTATTAACCATACGCCCTAGCTCAACCCCCAACCATAAACCTAGCAGTCAGTGGAGTAAAAAAGTAATTTTAGAGGGAAAATTCAACCTCAGGATCACACTCATCGTTGATTATGTGAATTAGATAACTTCCTGATTTCAATGGGACAGAACCAGTGTCTCTGAGACTGCTTGTGCAGCATGCTATAACGTCACAAGAAAAGGTAAATACATTTCATTTGATGAACAAATGCCTGGTGGGAGATACTCGACAGAGTAACTCAACAGAGAAGGGGCAATGTCAGGGTACAGGAACATTTGGTAACAACATGTTGTGTGATCATGTTATCTTGCCAAAAAAAACAAAAAAAAAAAAAAACATTACAATACATTAAGTGATGAACAGTATGATATCTCAGCAATGCAAGCAATCTTTGAATGTCAAGGAGGACTTTAAGAAAAAGTATGATATGACACACAAACTGCCCTTCGCTCTAGTAATTTAAATTCCCGGAGGCCACTACGAATGGCATAAATCTTATAACAGAGTTCTAGTGAGGTGCATCATGGGTAATATATAAACTATACTTTATAGCCCAGAATGGCAGGAGGAGACCTGATGCAATATAGATAGAGAGGAACCTTAAAGATCAGCCACATAATATAGCAGAAAAACATGGTCAATAGGAGATTTAAAATGTGATTAAAATGTGCATACAATGCTGAACTCTCTCCGGAAATATATTTACTTTTCATTTTTCATATAAGAACCTGGTAAAAGCTACAGAGAGCCCAGCACTGCAGTTGCACTTGTTTAAACACAGCACGTCTACACGTTGTAAGATGATATCCTCTAACCTACAATAACAAAAAGAAAGGAATATGAAATAAAATGGATTTTGACTTACGTTAATGTGTGCCAGAGTGTTCTTGAGGCCCTTTGCAAGTTTACACCAACAACATCTGTGAAAAATATCAATGGCAATTGGTGCTGTTTAAGTAATGGCAAAATGTGTAGGCCTATTCAAGTCTGTCTTTTAACTTGGTGTCTGCAATGTTTCTACCAAACAATGCCTCTCAAACTACAATTAAATTTAATTATTGAACAAGCTCAGAACTGTTTTTGCCACATTTACACATGTCAGTGTGTAGGCATAAGACAAGATTCTGAACATGTAGATATATATCTGTTCTGATATACTGTATGATATGATATATCATATACAGTATATATATATATATATATATATATATATATATATATATATATATATATATATATATATAACATTTTATACTCTTATTTTCTAAAATAATTAAATATAACAAGACTGATATATACAGTGTTGGGAAAGTTGCTTTGAAACTGTAGCTTCCAAAGCTACAAACTACTTATAACTTAAAGAATCTAAAACTAACTACAGTCAGGCTGCTCTTTTAAAAAAAGCAGTTACTGTGTTCGCAAAATAAATAAATAAATAAATAAAAATAAAATATTGACAAATTAGCAATTTTTGATGCCACAGGGCTGCTTGTTGAAAGTTTGTTTCCAACCTCACGAGCTTGGTGCTTTACGCTTCAGGTTCGCACATGAGCTGAGTCTGAGAAGGGGAAAAACAGGTCAATTATATGCTTTTAGGAGCCTGCCAAATAAATTTTTACAAAATGGTCACAGGAAAAAGAAGTACAGTAGTGCAAGGTAGGGATGTCCCAATACCATTTTTTGAGAATGAGTATGAATACAGATAATCCATTTTTGGTACTCGCCGATACCGTGACCAATACCTGTTGTTTTTTATTTTATTTTATTTTTTCTGAACTCCAAATCAACAGTTTATTTCAATATTTTCATAAAAATAATGTTTAAATAAATGAATTCATTAAAACGTTTATAAAATTAAAATTACAATTAATTTTCAACATGATATTGTATGCTATTATTTTTATCAAATGAAGTGGTTTTATACAGCACAATCCAAAATACAGCATTGGAGTTATATTTTGTCAAATAAAGTGCTGCATAACAGAGCATCACAGATGTGAGACTTTGGTTAAATATAATACAATTACTATTGATTTATTTTTATTATTATTATAATTATTATTATTATTAGTAGTAGTAGTAGTAGTTGTAGTAGTAGTAATACAGTGAATATTTCATAACTTTAGAGTACAGATATATTTCTGATATACTTTTTTATCATTTAAATTGAGCTTTAATTTTGACAGAGCTTTTATTTTGAGGTGTTTCTGTGTAATGACGGTAGCTATTCAGTCCAGAAAATCCAGTCGCGCTACGTGACTCAAAGTGAATATCAAATCGCAAAAGGCAACTATTTAATTAAATACATTTACATTTATTCATTTGGCAGACGCTTTTATCCAAAGCGATTTACAAAAGAGGAACATATAAGCAAATAATTTTAAGGAGACAGTGGAACGAAAAGTGCCATATTACAAAGTTTCACTAGCATCAGAATAGCATTCAAAACAGATGAAAGTGCAATAAGGAATTATTATTATTTCTTTTTTATTTCTTTTTTTTTGTGACTGGTTAAGTCATTGTTAACAATGGAAAAGCCATTTTTTGAAGACAGAAAGTGAGTCAGCTTCATGGATGGAGTTGGGAAGGTCATTCCACCAATGTGGTATGATGAAGCCGAAAGTCCGGGAAAGTGTTTTGGTGCCTGTTTGTGTTGGTACAACAAGGCCATGTTCCTTAGCTGACTGCAGGTTTCTAGTGGGCACGCAGCTCTGCAGAAATTATTTTAGTATGCTGGAGCAGACCCAGTGACTGTTTTGTACGCCAGCATCAGAGCCTTGAACTTGATACCTGCATCAACAGGCAGCCAGTGAAGAGAGACAAGGAGTGGTGTAACATGCGCTCTCTTTGGTTGATTAAAGACCAGATGTGCTGCTGCATTCTGGATCATTTGCAGGGGTCTAATTGCACATGCAGGGAGGCCTGCAATGAGAGCGTTACAGTAGTCCAGTCTAGTTATGACAAGTGACTGAACAAGAAGTTGTGTGGCATGTTCAGAGAGGAAGGGTTTTATCTTCCTGATATTATAGAGTGTAAATCTACATGATATTTCGGTCTTTGAGATGTGGTCTGTGAAATTTAGTTTGTTATTGATGGTTACCCCTAGATTTCTGACCATTTTGGAAGGTGTTACTGTAGTTGCACCCAGCTTCACATTGATGTTGTGTTCAACAGCAGGGTTGGCTGGAAAGACAAGGAGTTCAGTCTTGGCTGGGTCAAGTTGCAGGTGGTATTCCTTCATCCAGGCCGAGATGTCTGCCAGGCAGGCAGAGATTCGAGCAGTCACTGTGGTAATAAGTAAAATAAGTATGTACTCTGTATGTACCTCGCACTACAAAGTGAATTTGCTATATGTTCGCTGTCATCTGCTACAAACAGAGCACGCGATGCTCATGATGGTGGTTTGCCTGTATGAGCCAAGGAGGAGCTTGTAGAGGTATATGGTGCAGCCGGCATCATTACAACACTGGCACCCCACATTCACTCACTTTTGAAGCACGCAGAGCATGCAAATGAGATATTTATATCATTAAATCACAGCTTTTGTGGTTAAATAAGCACACTAGGACATAACATGATTTTAATTTGTGTGCTGAATGTTTATGTAATGACATTCGTATGTCTGATGGAATCAATTTTGGGTATCGGAGCATTTTTATGAGAATGAGTAACAGCACCGGAGTGTGTAGTTCCTGCATCTACCAGCAGGTGGTAAAATGGACCTGTTAACTAGCCCCCTGGTTGGAAATTTCCTGCTCCCCCATTGGAAATATTAGCTTGTTGCTGGAAAAGCTACACTATTGTGGAAATAGCTGACATACTGTCATGCCACTGAAAAATGTAGTTGAGCTGGTAGTGTCACTACTTTTTGTTAACTACTCCCCAGTACTGGATATTTAATATAGGCAATATATACTGTAGATACTTGGTAAGTAGGTAAACATTTTATTGCCGCATTCTGAGGAAACTTTAGGGGTATCCACGCTTCCCAGGTCGTCTTAAAAGCAATAGCCCCAGCCACTGGACTATAGGGACTCTATGCAACAAGAAGCTTAGCTAAAGGAAAAGACTGGAGACTGGGGGGTTCCACATTTAAAAAAAGACACTCATCTCAGATATCAGCTTTTTGATCTGGATATCTCTTGATGTGTCACAAGTGCATGTCTGCTTTACTCCTATATGACCTTTTCAGACAGCCGGGCCCTCTGTGCTTCTGCAGCCCTATTAGCTGAGATAGTTGGAGTGGTTCCTTGGTAGTTATTTTTGGAGGTTCTCTCTGAAAGCTTTAGCTTGAGCTGTGTCTGGTTTCCTTCGCTGTTTCAGTGAGATGGGGGAAGGACTGTCAGCATGAACTTAGTCTCAGCCTCAGGCTGTCTATATTAAACCGGATACATTTGAAAATGCCTTTTTCGAAATGCTCTCCGTACACACTGCCGTTTTTAAGTGTTTTCCAAAAGTTGCTCGTCCACATTAAAATTTATGAAAACGCAATTGTCCTCATGTCCTGTCGCCAGATAACAACTCAGAGTAAACTTCCCGTCGCCTTTAAAGGAATGCATTGTGAATGTTGTTGTGACGAGGAGGAGGACGCGGCTGGGCCGTGAGGACGCACACCTGGCGCTGAATTGTCCTAATCAGCCGGGAGGGGGATAAAGACGAGCCGGAGGTGCCAATTCCAGAGAGAGAGACACACACGTGGCCGCTGTGTGTGTCTGTGTGTTTATGTTTCTTTAAGTTAATTTATGACATTAAAGTTATGTTGACTGTTAAAAAATAGGTAATTGTTTTCAGATATCTCAGTTTTCCCAGTCCACACTACAATGTGAATTCGGCATTTTCAAATTTATCCACTTGGGAGAGCATTTTCGAAAAGCTCAGTTTGCGCTGACAAAGACGCAATCTCAGTGTGGACAGAAGGCCAAAACGTAGGGAAAAATATGTGTTTTTAATCTAGGGCTGCAACTAACGATTATTTTGATAATCGGTTAATCTAACGATTATTAGACCGATTACGCGATCATCTTTTAAAAATACCTCTAAATGACATTCACTGAATTAAAGGGAAAATAATACTTTTTATTACATTTAATTTAGTAAAGAAATTCACTGCAAAAAATCCTATTGTTATCAAGTGTTTTTGTCTTGTTTTCCATTTAAAATGGTCAAAAATTCCTTAAAACAAGATACATTTACTTGAGAAGCAACATATAAGATGCTTTAAGAGAATGTATCTTAAATATAAGTGTATTTTTCATTTGGTTTTACTTCTGCGAGTGCAGTAAAGACAAAAAGGTCTATTCTCTAAAAGCAAGTCTAAATATCTTATGCTGCTTCTCAGGTGAATGCATCTTTTTTTTAAAGGATTTTTAGATATTTTAAAATATTTGTATTTTTAATATTATATACAACATTCTCAGATAACAATTTTTCTTCTGCAGTATAACTGCTAATGAAAATGTACATTGTTTTAAAGGAGTTTTAGATATTTATATTGGAAAACAAGCCAAAACAAAAACAAATCAAAAACTTATTTTGTTGCAGTGTATAATGGGGCGAACACTACCTTCTCTCACCTTTCTGTTCACTTCAATCCATCTTTAACTCACAAAAAAAAAAAAAAAAAAAAAAAAACTCTTATTAATAAAGCTGCGTATTGCGAATTTTCTTCACGATAAGAAATGCACAGTGACACATATATTATGATTCAATAAGTCGCAAGCCATCACATTATAATCTAGCAGCATTAAGTGTGCGCGCTCGAGGGATGAGCGTCCCCGCGACCAAGTGTGCATCAGACGGGTGCAGTTTCAATCTCTCCCCCTTAGATCGGGACATTCGTGCAACTCATAGAAGAGGCACTGACCACACAGAGAAATGCCAGTTTCGGAGTTTGTAGTTATTTACATGATCTGCTTCCGTATTATTTGAACTTTAATAAAGTTAAAGCACATTAAATATAACTGCATTTAAGATGTAACTCCGGGGTGTTTCCTTTAAAGAGCTCTGGCTCTGCTTATTCCACAACAGGAGTGCTTCTGTATTTACTTATTTTGTATTTTTGCATAATAATTCCCTCATACTTTGCGATCTACATCACTTGAAGCTGTGGAAGTTTAGAGTGCATCTGGACTGTGAGCTGTGAAATTCTTCCTCTCCTCAGTCAGGCACGAACTGCAGTGCTGCTCTCGCACGTCATCATTAGAGTTTAATGTGATCTCATGTTATGTTAAATGAGATCAAACGACTATTCGACAACAACATTTTTGTAGACAATTTTTTATTGTCGACTTTGTCAATAATGTTGACTAATCGTTCAGCCCTATTTAAAATTAAAATTATTGGTGTGGACGTGGCCTCAGATGGCATTCCCATGGATAGCCCATAGTCTGCAATGTGAGACTAGTATGTCCTCGATAATAGCAAATATCTGACATTTTCCCAAAAATAAATTTTTTAATCCCTGCCTGTATTAGTTGGCTGTTTACTCTCCTTGAGCTGTTGATGCCTCACACCTGAGCACACCAATCTTTGATGAAGGCTCTCAGCCAGACTTCCACAAAGCCTCTCCCAAGACTCCCTGCTTATGAACTTTCCTAATGTTAATTTAACTTTATGTAGCCCCGAAGTCAATTTCATATCAGGCACTGCAAGAACATAAAGGGGAGCAATGCAGTATTTGTATCATCCTCAAAAAAAAAAAAAAAAAAAAAAAAAAAACAGCTTCAAATTAGCCTAAGGTGGTTTGCAGGTCTTAGCTTGTTTAAGCTGGTTCACCTTACCTCCTTAGGCAGACTGATCTCACAGTGAATTTGGAAACAGTTGGATGATTTTCTTGAGCTAAACTCAATCTGTGCTTACCGATTTTTGTAGCACTGCCCCCAGTGGCCAAAGCAAGAAGATTCTGGGTGAAATTTCCACAGTGAGGTGCAAAAAGCTAGTTGTAAGTGAGCTGTTTTTAGCTGTAAAGAATGTAATACAGCGAAGAGGAATGCATATTTTATTAACAGTACCACCAAACCCCAACCCTAAACCTAACCGTCAGTTGAGTAAAAATATCATCTTAAAGGGAAAATGGAACCTCTGTATCACACTCGTCACTGATTATGTGAACGTGATTATTTCCTAGCTTCAATACATGACAAGAACCCAGGACGCCCACACTGCTGACGCAATGTGCCTCTGGTTTTACCACAGGAGAAGGTAAACTCATTTGAACCGATGCAAAAATGTCTGATTTGAGATAGGGCTTGTCAGTAACTCGGCATAATGGAGTTGATGTCAGGGTACTGCAATGTTAGGAGGCAATATGCCGACTTCCCGTGTGATCATGTTGCCTTAGAGGCCATTTACATTGAATATATTTTTGTGTCCATCTGCACTGTTTTTCAACTGTTTTTCTTTGTAAACATGCCAGGTGAAAGACTTTGACCACCACATTTTCTTGTTTTTCAGAATCTTGCGAAGCTACAGTAGGCCACTATTTTAGATGCAGTGTCAAGTTAAAAAATGTGTCTCGAGACACCTGCATTCTCATCTATTTGTTGCGCTTCGTCTAGCTTTTTTAGCACAATAATGCATTTGGTCTGAACGGCCCTTTAGGCTGGTTTAAACTTTTTCTTTTCAGCAGGGCAGAACCAAGAATAATAATCCTCAACATATATAGGTTGGAGAAAACTGAAAAAGAAAAGGAAAAAAAAAAAATAATAATTCTCTCCACTTCAAATTTGGAAGACCGTTTAGCTTGGGAGTTCTTTTGTTCAGACAGGGAACTGGGCACTCAGATCAAAGCAAAAAAAAAATGCTCTCTCTTTAACAAATTCCCACCACACACACAATAGAAATGTTTTATGAGATTTCAGCTGCTGGGTCTCAGAGTGAGAAGGTAAGATAATATTATAGCTGTTTGATCATGGTGGCTCACTTGATCCCACTGTTAATTAACTGCTATTGCAGCATATTAGCACATTTACGATTGGGTGACATTGAATCCTAGAATAAAAAATGCACAAAAGAAAACTGTGATTGACTTCTATCTTTCTTTCTTTCTTTCTATACCAGTAGAGCATATGTCAATCAACTAGCAATGCAAATGTCATGGGTTCGATTCCCAGGAAAGCCAAATACTGATAAAATGTATGAGTTAAGTCCCTATGTATAAAAGTATAAATGCTCTACCCGGAATCGATTCCAAGGCATTGGGTTCTGATGCAATGAAGAACACTTCAATTGCAATACTTTTGTGTGGAGATGTGGTTTCTTATTTTGTAACATGGTAAGTGCTGTCTTTGTACAGAGGTCAATAAAAAATAATAATAATTACATTTAAACATGTAATAAGGGCATTATGTGGTAGCTCCACAGAGCTTTTGCACAATTATAGCAACATTATATAGCAACAAAATACCATCTGACATATGAGCCAAAAGGACAATATAAACTGTAATTATATCACTAAAAGAAAACACAAAGTTCTTCTCACAGTCATTATCTTGTCTAATAAATAACAAAATGAAGAGTATCTACTGCAGCCCCTTATTTAGAATATAAGCGATAACGGTACATGTTAATAGACTTTTAAACATTATCTATTTCCTTTAGATAATGTAATCCACATATGACGATATGGACCACATAGAGTGAATTAAGATTTATAAAGGTATATATGCTTATTATTATTATTATTATTATAACTTATATTCATAGTAATGGAGCTGGCATTGAGGTCATGGGTGAAATCTTTAATGCATGCAAAAAGGCCACCCACGCTGTGTTCTTGGATGAGAACAAAGGAACAAATCTGAAGCACGCTCACAGCGTGTCTCTGGAAATCAAAGTGGGGGCACCTCCAGTGAATAAAACACATGACACACTAGACTGAAAGAGCTTCCTTGAGAAGAACTGCTTCAACTTCTGTCTGAAATATTAAGATACCCACCTATAGAATTATTCATTAATGGTCTTTCAAATTGTATATGGGATGGAAAATAGTTGTATATGGGTTATAACCTAAGCTTAAACTTGTATATGCTGTATGTTTACTTGCCCTTGTGCAGTATATTTATATACAATACATAACATATATATTCATATAAATGTCAGCAAACAGTACATAATTACAAGTACTTCAACATGGGAAAATAAAACAGTCAAAAACTTTAGGATAAAGTAACTATTTTCTGTTCTATCTGATTTTAATTAATATGTATGTTCCCTGAGAATTTAACCCATGACCTTTGGTGTTGCTATGCTCAACCTAATTACCTACAGGGTCTTCACACACACACACACACACACACACACACACACACACACACACACACACACACACAGAATGGTGCCAAAATCAAAAATCAACTATCAGTGAGCAGCAGTTCTGAGGACAAATACGCCTTGTTGATGAGAGAGGACAAAGGAGAATGGCCAGACTGGTTCGAGCTAACAGAAAGGCTACAGTAACTCAGATAACCACTCTGTACAATTGTAGTGAGCAGAATAGCATCTCAGAATGCACAACGTGTCGAACCTTGAGGTGGCTGGGCTACAACAGCTGAAGACCACATTGGGTTCTACTTCTGTCAGCCATGAACAGAATGCTACAGTAGGCCTACCATTTGAGTACGCAGAAATCCAGATTTGTCAGACCAGGCGTTGTTTTTCTAATTGTCTACTGTCCAGTTTTGTTGAGCCTGTGCCCACTGTAGCCTCAGTTTCCTGTTCTAAGCTGACAGTAGTGATCCCCGGAGCAGAGCATGTAAGCAGAGTGGAGATAATTCCTGAGCGGAGAGCGCATCCTTGAAGATTCCACATCACTCAAGCCAGAATGCGCTTCGTAATATGCTGGTTTGGGAATCTACTAAATAAGCAATAGGCCTGAGGTCATGGAGTTCAAATATTGTTTTAGTGAAGTTGCAAACCTTATACATAAAATCAAAGCTAAGAACGAGGAAGGAGAAGAAATTGAAAGGGAGTGTGGAGACTGTGAGAGTTAGCAAAGATTCCCTTTGGAATCTTAAGCATCACATTGCCAGAAAGCACGAGGAAGTTTTACGCGAACATGGTAGCGCAGCAAAAGATGAGCTAGTAGGCTACACTACCATTCGATGATAAATTAAGAGATAAGTAGATGGTAAGGTATCTTGTCGTTTTGCAGTCATTTCAGTGTAGCTGCCATCTAGATGCAAGCCCGGTTCTGCAGGGTGAGAACATTAGAGCACCCTCAATTAAATATGTAAGCTTAATAATGCTGTACATTGTCAAAATATATTTCCTTGAATTCCCGGCAAACACACACACAAAATTCCTGCATCAAAACTAATAAACATGTATGATCTTGCGGATCAGTGTGTCCTGATTTGCAGGCACAGCATTCTGCTTTCATGCCTCAATTTTCATACAATTGAAAATTTAATTGGTAAAGATTTCCACTCTCACATAGAGAATTTAATAGCGGAATTATCTCACTTAATCAATCGCCTGTTGCTTTCGATTTCTGTTCCGGGATAAAGTGGAACATAACTGCTGGTCAGTTTCCCAAAGCCAAATCCACACCTTAACGACAAGTGAAATGTAAAATACTGACTCTAGATTAGTGGTTGAGGATTACATCATCTGACATCGCATGCTGCATTCATGTGCAGAGAAAAAAGCTATAAATCTTTGTACATAAAAAAAAAAAAAAAAAAAAAAAATACTTTTCTTCAATGAAGGCAGTGCAATTCGTGGATTAAATATTTCTCATTTGTTTTGGGATCATTAAACATGATTTTATCTAATATACTGTATACAGTATATTGGACAAAATCTCACTTTATGCAGGACGAATATTTTTTATTTGTTAAATTCAAACATGGTTAAACCCTGAGGTACACATAAAGAGTGCATGCACAACACATGATCGTTTGATGCATATAAAGTCCAGATTCACTTTATACTGCTTTAAAAGTATCAAGGAAAACAAAGGAGGCACATGGTATTTACTGATATAAAAATACTTATATAATTAACCACAGTCCTTTAGATTGCACACAATTCCTACATATAAAAATTGTAGGGAATAGGCTATTAATCAAGCAACAAAACTGAAAAAGAGAAAAAAACATTCACTGCCCTTTTCTGGATAACATAATACGCCCTTTAAAACTGAACACAAAATTAGGATGAGAAATTGCTCGTTTTCATTTACAGACCCAAAGTCTGATAGCATTAAATCAGAAACCTATTAATGTATCAAATCTACAGTATAATCATTCAGTGGAGACTTCACTTTTACCTGTTTGCCTAATATTTTCCTGGTACCAGTCCATGACCAGTCCAGGTCACAGGTGTCCTCGGTCCTTTAAAATAGTAAATGGTAAAAGGTTTTAAATGAGTTAAAGTTTTTTAAATATGACCAAAAAAATTAAATATTTGGTTTTAAATTATATGTTTTTTTTTTTTTTTTAAGTTCACACAGTACAAGACAAACACTGTATCTGCATTGTTAGCAATTTGCCTAAGACAAATTAGACAAATCTAATTTGAATTTCTTTTCATCACTGATGTACAGTATCTGTAAAATGACATGACATCAGCTGGCTTGCAAAAAGAAAATACACAAAATTATTTACTGTCCTCAAGTTGTCAGTGTGACGAGGAGGAGGGCGGGGCCGGGCCGTGGCTACGTGACTACGGCAGCTGCGTTTGGCTCTCTCTCTCGAATTGCCGCATCCCGCTGTACTTATCCCTCTCCTCGGCTGATTAACCCGATTGGGGGCCGGGTGTGCGAAGTCACGACCTGGCCCTGCCCTCCTCCTCGTCACAGTCCCTCGCTGTTTTTTCCCCCATAGAATCTTAAAACAATCTTTTCTTCAAGAATCCTAACGATGCTCTTTTACATACAAAAACTGTAAAACTGTCATATTGACCACTGCTGTCAAGATCCAAATAGGGGGAAAAATCATCATGAAAATACCATAAAATTAGTCCATACAGCACATAGCTGTTGTGTGGCTTCAGAAAAATGTAACCTTTAATTGTGGTTTAGAGTATTTGTCCTTTAAGAAGCTTGACAGCTCCTGCTCACTATAAACTGTTATTCTATGGAATAGCACTGCTTAAAACATTTTTATGTTCCAAGAAAAAGTAACAGCATATGGGCTTTGAACAGCATAAGGGTGAATAAATGAGTGTGTAAAAGTACATTTTCCATTTTTAGGTGAACTACTAATTTAACTGGTGGCTTATTTTTTGAGCACAGACCTGAAAAGGACATACTCAAAATAAAATGGTCTCTTATAAAAGAAGACACTTAGGAGATGCTGTACAAAATTCAGAATTAATTAAAGACATAAAGAAATCTTAAATTGATTGTTAATTATTAAATAATACTATTTGCACTAGTATTTTACTAAAAATATATGACAGTCCTTGTCACAACCTAAAAATTCAAATCACAGGTCTAATGTTCTATTAAACACTCTATTTTGTGTTTTATCTATCATTTTCTAAAGTGAAGTTTCTAAAAAGCTCCTTCAAAAACCTGCCAGATAACCACATTCATTCAATTCCTTTACAATATACACACATTCACGCTTTGTCTTAAGCCTGATATGCTGAAAACAGTTCCGTTAATGTTTTCACATTCACAATTATTAATGACATCCAAATCACGTGTTTTACATGGCGTATTTTAAATTCAAAACGGAAAATTTTGCAAAATGGAGAATAGTTTGCACCCTTGGAAATTACTGTCGGTTGGTACAACATTTTAATCATAGAACAGTGGTCATATTTAGCATATTTAGTTAGATACTTACATCTTACACAACATAAACACTCTTCCAACACAAACTTTCTCCCCAATTTGGAATGCCTAATTCCCACTACTTAGTAGGTCCTTGTGGTGGTGCGTTTACTCACCTCAATCCGGGTGGCGGAGGACAAGTCTCAGTTGCCTCTGCTTCTGAGACAGTCAATCTGCACATCTTATCATGTGGCTTGTTGTGCATGACACTGGAGAGACTCCCAGCATGTGGAGGCTCATGCTACTCTCCGCGATCCATGCACAACTTACCACGTGCCCCACTGAGAGCGAGAACCACTAATCGCGACCACGAGGAGGTTACCCCATGTGACTCCACCCTCCCTAGCAACGGGCCAATTTGATAGCTTAGGAGACCTGGCTGGAGTCACTCAGCACACCCTGGATTCGAACTTGCGACTCCAGGGGTGGTAGTCAGATATCAATACTCGCTGAGCTACTCAGGCCCCTTTGACACAAACACTCTTAACCTGAACTGACTGCTGATGCATGGCGCTGGATTAATCCATGAAGTTCCCATTTATCTTTTTTAACTTGAGTCCCGCCTTCATCGATTTGATTGGCTATCTCAAATGACATGGACAAGCGGTGTTAGACTACTGTGCATGCTAAAAATGAAACTTTTTTAAACCTTTATATTATTCCTGCAACAACTTTATGACAATTATACAGCAGCACATAATGGTCTGCAGCAGAACAGCAACAAGGATATAAATTATGCATTATTTGAAGATGTTCAATGGCATATGTACTAACAGGAAAATATTTGACTGATTACAAATGATAAGGAAGGTCTGGTAGACCCGATTATCTAACAGCTATTGTAAACCAGTACAAAATAAACAGCGAGTATTTATATACTAAACCACGACAATATAATCACATAATTTCGGATGTGTACGTTACTAAGCATTTCGTAATTGAATAAATGTCGGCATATAGCCTATATTTCACCCAGACCGGCACTTCAGTCCACTCCACGTGGGCAAAGGGGCAGTTACTCGGGCGTGTACGTGCCTGGAAACAAGTATAGCCTACTATAGAGAAATTTCATGTTGGAGCGGGATTTGAGCGAGCGTTTTTTTCCAGTGAGCATGAGCGGAGTGTTTGCTTGGGCCGTGAGCAGTTGAGCAGAGCGCACGCACATGGAGCGGATTATTGAGCGGAGTGTCACACCACTCCGCTTCGCTCACATGCTCTGACCCGGAGGGGTCCTCTGCTGCTGTAGCCTATCCGCCTCAATGTTCGACATGTTGTATATTCAGAAATGCTTTTCTGCATAGAACTGTTATAACGTGCGGTTATTTGGGTTACTGTCACCTTCCTGTCAGCTTGAATCAGTCTGGCCATTGTCTTCTGACCTCTGTCATTAACAAGCCGTTTTCGCCCACAGAATTGCCACTGGCTGGATGTTTTTATTTTTTTATTTTATTTTTTGCATTCTCTTTACACTCTAGAGACTGTTGTGCATGAAAATTCCAGGAGATCAGCAGGTACAGAAATACTCAAACCGGCCTGTCTGGTACCAACAATCATGCCACGGTCTAGATCACATTTTTTTACCCATTCTGATGATTGTGAACACTGTGAACAATGTGAACATTAACTGAAGCTCCTGACCCATATCTGCATGATTTTTTTTACATTACACTGCTCCAACAAGATTGGCTGATTAGATAATCGCATGAATAAGTAGATGTACAGGTGTACCTAATAAAGTGGCTGGGGAGTGTATATACAGTATACATACATTCATATACATCTGAATATAAATATATATATACTGTATACCTCCGCGCACTTAAAGGCACCTTGGCTTAAAAGGGCACCTTTACCCTTTCTGTGCACGTCAGTGGTTGAACCATTTCTGCCAAGTAGCAGCGCTAGAAGATGATGTCACTGGTAAACAAAAGGAGACAAATGTGGAATGTGTAAGTCAAGAACGTGTGTGTGAAGAGGTCAGGATACATTTTCATTTGTACAACTCAAGTCTGAAGGAACGTAAAGATATATTTATGGGTCTAAATTCCTGTAAAAAAATAATCCAGTATGTCTCAGCAGTCGTGGCGCGCATGCGTTAACCACCTGTGTATGTGCACAGTCAAATGAAGTATATGTTGAAAGGCTAGCGTTACACTATGCGCATATGCTATAGTCATAGATATGCCAGCAGCCATATCACCCTGTAGCTCAAGACTGGTTGCCCACTGAAGCTGAGCAGGTTTGAGCCTGGCCAGTACCTGGATGGGAGACCTCCTGGGGAAAAACTAAGGTTGCTGCTGGAAGAGGTGTAAGAGAGGCCAGCAGGGGGTGCTCACCCTGCAGTCTGTGTGGTTCCTAATGCCCCAGTATAGTGACGGGGACACTATACTGTAAAAAGGCACCATCCTTTGGATGAGACATTAAACCCAGGTCCTGACTGTGGTCATTAAAAACCCCAGGGCACTTCTTGTAAATGAGTAGGGGTCCTGGCCAAATTCCCCCCATTGGCCCTTCTCAATCATGGTCTCCTAATAATCCCCATCCATTAATTGGCTCTATAGCTCTACTCTCTCCTCACCACCAATAGCTGGTGTGTGGTGAGCATACTGGTGCACTATGGCTGCTGTCGCATCATCCAGGTGGATTCTGCACACTGGTGGAGGTTGAGGAGAGTCCCCTGTTCACTGTGTAAAGTGCTTTGAGTGTAGTGTCTGCAAAAGTGCTATATGAATGCAACATTCATTCAATATGCTAAGTGTTTGTTTCAAAACCAAAGTATACTCAGGGCTTTATGCATAAAGAATAGGTGCAGGAAGAAAAATAATCGAGCAATAATTATAGTGATGCGTGTCTTAGCACCACTAATTGTCATTAAAATGATACTGTCCAAACTGCTTGATTTCACTTTCTGACATTCAGATGATTTTAACCAAAAAAAGTAAGGGAGCAGCTTGTGTAAAGTTTGTGTTTCTGATAAGTCGCACAAGGCCTGCAGAGTAACTTAAAATAATCACAGATGGCAGTTAACAAGATACCTAGTATCGCAGAGACCTGGCATGCAGTTTTCCTGTTCCAATTCAAGCAAGCGAAGGTACAGACATATCAACTTTTACATCTGCAAATTCCTCATTACGGGTTAATTTTTTATGATACAGAGTTTTTGGAATCAACTTTGAAACAACACTTTTTTTATGGGTAATATCTTATTGAGGCAGTAGCAAAACAAGGTACTGTACTGTAGCCTGATGCTATTTGGAAGAACTCATCCAATGGCACAAACATTAACAGGACAAGGGTGGTAGTCGGAGTGTGATGTCGGACATTTGATCCATCTCAGGCCTGGCCGAGCAGCTGGCGTGTGGCTATGGGCACATCTAAGCTGTCAGTCTTATCAGAGATGGTGGTACATTGGGGAGAAAGACACTGATAAGACATCAATTATGCATACAAATAGGTACTCTACATTGCTCTCAGGGGTGTATTCGCCTTTCTTTTTTTCACCATTTTTATCCAGGAGCACTCAGAATGCCATGGCCACTGAAGACATAATTTATCTTTCTTAACCTTTTTTTTTCTTCCAAAAGACGCACTCAATTTTCCATTCGTGACCACCATATCTCGGTCATGATTTTCTAGTTGGAAGCACAGATAAGGCCCTGAAAGTTTTATGAGGGCAAATCAGATCCCCGTCTCATCTAAGGACTAGTGTCATGATGTCATCGGCGACTGCATATGAGCAGGCCTCTCAGATGAATACCTGATACTTCGAAATCGAGACATTTCGTATTGGACAGAAAGCAAGAAAGAAAAAGGATTGCTTTGGGCCACTAATCTTATATATCAGACGTTCTCTTATTTCTCTATTTTTCAACAGCCTCCCCAGGGTAGCAAAGTGGCCTGATATTGCTCAAACGACAGGACCTGAAAGAGTAGGGGCATAGTAATTCCCAGATGCAATTCGATCCCTATTTACTTGGCAACTTTTACTGTGGTCATTTGGGATCAGACCATCATTGCTCACAATCTTTTTGGAGCCGAGTTTTAAAAATTCATATATCACTCGCTGACCGTAAAGATGATACAAAGGACCAACAGTAAATCAATTCTATCAGAAAGACTCGCAGGCTTGGTAACTTTGACATGACATTTATTTGATGAAATGATATTGAACCACAGAATATATTTTCTCTTTTGGCGTAAGCCCTGTCTCGCAGTCCAATGGTATTGCTACTCGAACCATCACATCCTGCCAGAGATAGGAGACAGGGGTGAGGAGCATACCCCTGTGCAGGACAGGACTTGACTGGTGGAGGTGGGGAGGCGGAGGTCGCCATGTTGGCACACTGAAACAGCAAAGGGGTAGATTGAAAGCAGGCTTTTAAAGCAATGATTGATGTATGATTGGCTAGGAGCTAACTAGGTAATGGCGTGATGTACACCAGTGAGTCTCCTGCTAGTACTACACTTATGCTTAAATTTACGGTTCCTTCATGGCTTGTCTCTCCCTTTTTCCTAACAAATTCAATATTTACAATTGTGGAGGCATAAAATTGGGGCAGTGGAATTGGATATAAAATTAAGCTGACAGGTAATAAGAGTGACAGTGAAAAAACAAATCTCCCCAAGGTGCCCAGCCCATCTGGGACGAAATCCACAGGTGCGGTACCCATCATTTTGCTTTTCGATGCCTGCCGCCGCAGGATATCCACCAACAGGCAGCAATGAGAGCCTTGAAGAGTCCTATAAAAACCCTGTGCTTTTCTGGAGGGCTTAATGGCACACATGGAATGTCCATTTAAGAGCATTTGTGCCCATTTCTGCCTGGATTAGCGGAACCCAGGGCAGGGAGTGACTGAATTCATTTCTTTTCATTACTCTCAAGGCCTCATTTCAAACCAAAAGTTTTCTTGCAGTTTAGTTGTGGTAATGATTGTTATTAATAGGATGGTTTATTTGCATGCACTGTCTGCATTGTCTTAGCATCATATTCACTAAATTCACAAATCAAATCAAGGAAACAGTGCAACATACCACAAATTTTAGTACTGGACACCATTTGCTCGATGCAATTCCTAATCTTGCAGGTCAATTCTGAGTGCAAGATGGTGGAAGATGCAGCACATTATCAAGATCTGCTACATGGTCTCATAGAAACATGTTACTATACCTACATTTTTTAAAAAAATTAGTTTTACGTGGCTTGTTGTATGTAACACAGCAGTTTCCAAGTTTTTTCTTCCTAATTGGTTAGAAATAGATATTTGTGTGGGGGGCATTGTTGATTTTAAACTCAAAAGAACATTAACCTTAAAAATCTGTTTTTCATCTCAGCATTTGCTTTTTATGGCACTATCTGTTAGGTTTAAGGTTAAGGGTAGGAAGGTAGGTTTTGTTTATTTAAAACTAAAGCCATGTGAGTTTTAATCTTTTGCAAAAAGTTCACCACTGTCACCTTTCTTTTTTTTTTTTTTTCATGAGATCAGGCTGAAGATCTGGTTTACTTTACAGGGATAAATGTCATGGTCAGCTATAACTCTGAGTACCCCTTTCCCACTTCCTGCTCATGATGGATGCAACAGTAGGACACATGGTCCGGTAAATTTTATATTTTCTTATATATTTTAAACAAACAATGTTTATGTGTCTGCAGTCACAGCTTTAACATGTCATCTCCGTCATCCCATTATGATACTTTCTGTTTAAAATTGTGGAATACATTTTGCCATTTTAGTTTTATGTTATAGAAAAAAGGCCTTTTTCTTTTTTTTTTTGCCAATGTGTGAATGGCTTGTAACGCAACTTAAAAAATGAGCCTTTCCCAGATTTCCTAGGTTGCCTTTTAAAGCCTGTAGACTGATTTTCATTCGAATTGAGCGGGTCACTTTTGCTGGGAAAATCCAATGGATGTGACGTTTATGCGTGCTCCCGAGTGCCTTGCCTCAGACAGTAGCTTCTCTTCCCTTATTCAACAGCAACAACAGACAGTCTGTAACACTAGGTAACGTTATCTTAGAGATGGAATTCGCTGGCTCTCAGCACAACACCGACTCCTACACAAACTCTGAGTAAGCCAAAAAAAAAAAAAAATTATCTACTGAATCCCGTCTGGCTAAGCGGGAACGTGATCATGGTCGAGCGAAAACTAGAGTGACAAGGGTTTCTGAATCTTACATACTGCACCTTTAAGATGGAAAAATATTTTTAATTTTTGTCAACTTCGTCCGAATTTTCAGAACAGTGTGAAAACAGAAAATAAATAAATAAAATTATATATATATAGAGAGAGAGAGAGAGAGAGAGAGAGAGAGAGAGAGAGAGAGAGAGAGAGAGAGAGAGAGAGAGAGAATGTATCTTATCACTTAACTCCTTTACTGATCATGATTAGATAATTAAAGATTTTACACTCTTGTTGGATGGAACAAATTAAAATAGAATGCTTTTTAATGTGTCTGATGGAGATGACACAAATTACAGTAAGATTTAAGTTATGAAGTGAATACATGTCAATTTACTGTATAAAAACCTATCCTTTGTCTATATATAGTATATATTCATTTCAAATTAATTTAGTACACAAAAATAAAACTCTAATTGAAAACATGTTTTGTCCCTTATCTCAAGAAACAGTGCAAGATTAAAAAATGCTGTAAAAGTATTGTTCAGTGTTAGTTTATGTTAACTAATGTTGTTAACTATTGTTAACAAATGTAACATTATTTTTGTTTTATCGAAATGTACACAAACATCTCTTTTTTATATAAAATTACGATTACCGTCTGCTTTCCATGCACAGTAAAAGCAAAATGTTTACTGTGCTGGGCAAATAGAGTTGACTTTTGTAAATAAGGTGCAATCTATAATAAACCTAATATACATGCAAAGGGGGCTTGTTTGTGCTGAAAAGAATGACAATGACTTAATTTAAAAATGCCGCAGTGCTTTTTAGCACCTGTTTAAACTGGATTGTCGATGTTTAGTGAATAGTACACATTCAGTATTACTATTTTAATACTGAATGAATCCTTACCTCATAACACACGAACATCACCCAAACGTCTACTTGATGTGTGTATTTACATCGGAAAGACGTGTTCATCTGCAATATTTCTTTCAAATGTATGTCAATAAGGACAGTATGTCTCGGATGTCAATAAGACATTCAGCAGATGTCTTAGAGACGTTTATGACTTAAACTTTTTGTAAATCAGATCTTTTTAAGATGTTTAGCAGATGTTAATTAGATTGTGATACTTTCCAGATGAAAAGATGTAAAACATAATTTTGGATATGTACATGTGCTATCAGGGATGGTACTGGTAATACAATTCCTTCATTGAGCACATTGTTGCTCTTACTGGCATGCATATGGCAAATTCCTTTAATTATAAAATGGAGCTACAGAACTGACAACGCTTCATGCTCTCTTTGTCTTTCAGTGAGTATCCTGGGACATGAACTGACATTAGTAGTTTGTTACAGGGACAAGCTTTCACCCAGGGGAGTTGACTGCTGAAGAGACATGATTGAACTCGGAACAGTGTGTAGATGTGTTGTTAGTGTAGCCATCTAAGATCACTCCACATCAACAGTAGCTTTGTACATTACTGTACATGGTAGACTGCATTATGGAAGCTACTTTGAAACTAGCTTCCAAAACCTCAAGCTATCATCATTTAAAGTAATTAAAATATAGACAAGCTAAACTTTTAAAAAGTAGTTTGCTAAAAGGGAGCAATAAAATACACAACTTTTCAGAGTTTCAGAGCAGTATTTATCTGGCACAAAAACAATGAGGGACTCAATTTGGGTGACAACTACGGCTGGGCGATATGGCCCAAAATATTATCATAATATTTATTTTTTTATTTTTATTTTTTTATGTAGTTCGATATCGATATTTGTCACAATAATAATTTCATTCCATTAATGGGGGAGGAAATGTGTTCCACATGTTTGTTAGACCTCAAGAATGAATGTAAACATAACTTCTTTGTTGACAAGTAAACCCCAGACAGTAAGCTACCTTTAATGTATACTCCATTTAGGATTTAATCCTACATAAGGCGTTACCTCTTTTCAATGAAATTTCGCCAATTTCATCATTTTCAGAGGACGTTTGACTCCACTGAAAGACTTTCTTGTGACGTGCCACACTTCTGCTCAGTATGTGGCGGTAATGCACTATAAACTGGGTTGCCAATTGCCAATAAACATCACAAGAAAAAGAAACACTTTCTTGCCTGTGACAGCGCTATGAATCATGAAAAGAATGTTTAAATTGTACCGAAATAGACAGCAATTGATGTCAGAGTAGCTGTTGTGTTCAGTCGATAGCTGTATTGCACTGTCAGTACGGTCTTGTTCGGTACACAACGGTATCATATTAGCCGGATAGCTAGCTAGCGGCTACCGAGACTCATTGCCGGTTCCCATGACAGCAGGGCTAGGTAGCCTCCCCAGCTAACAATTTTTGGTTCCTAGAACGTTCCCAGAACATACATTTTTAAGGTTTGTTTTTGGTTATCCAGTAATGTTTTCTTAAAGGAAATAGAACATTGTTTTTAGGTTTGCATAAAGTTCGCCTTACATTCCCTTAACGTTCTCTTAACCTCAATTTTCATCATTTATTTGATATATTCATACATTCATGCATCATTAATCATAAATAAAACAATCAGTCTATATAAATAAATAATCAGTGCACAGTCCATGTCTTTGTTGATCCATTGTTTACTTGTTTACATAAAATAGTCCTGTATCACAAACTCCCTAATGGTTATAAAAATTAAACCTAAAAATAACCACTAGAGAACGTTCTGTATAGGTTCTCTTTAGGTTGTTACAAAAAACCTCCCTGCAACATTCTGGGAAGGTTAGTTTTTGGTTACACAAAAAGAACCTACAGAAAATGTTCCTAGAACGTTATTATTTGCCAAAAAAAAAAATAACCAAACGGGAACCACATGCTAACGTTAGGGGAACGTTCTGTGTTTGCTGGGTCTAGACTGCTACTTCCTTAAAAAAATTTAATAATAATAATTTATATATAAACTTTGTAATGCAGCACTTTTCGTACTACTGTCTCCTTAAGATGAATTGCTTATGTTGTATTATTCCTCTTTTGTAAATCGCTTTGGATATAAGCGTCTACCAAATGAATCAATGTAAATGTTCCTAACAGGTTGGATTTTGATTCAGTTAGCTAGCTAGTTGTGTGAATAACTTTGCCGAACTGCTTGCATTTTAGCGAGACGTACTTAATCCGATCGTCTAGATGGCGAAATATATAAATTACTCAAAACTTTATCATTGATATCAAAAAACAAAAAAAATCTGATAAATATTGATATCGTTTTATCACCCAGTCCTACATACAACTAATAAAACAGCAAACACCCTAACAGAAAAAAAAAAATAAAAAAAAAATAGATGCATCTCAACAAATGGAACACATTGCTGGTTTCTCAAGACTCAGTTTTAAGTTAATGTGTTTTATAATTTGACACGGTATCTTAAAATTGCAGTGCTCTGGTACAGGACACTGAAAAAACAGAGACGTGGCGCCATGCTCAAAAACGTTCACCTAGTGCATGTTTACATAGAAAAAACAGCTAACAACCTATTAAACAACAAACAAAAGTCAAAATCACAGTGTTGGACAGCAGTATCTAACTAAATATCTCACTACTCTAAAGGTGTAAACTGCTGCTCGAGGACTTAAATGAGTTGGTGAATAACTTTTAAATAAACTTTAATATCAAATGTCTCAAGAATCAGTGGAATAATATATAAACCAAATAAGTTAAAGACATCATCTGCTGTGCATAAATGTATGTCAGGCCACAAAATTCCTCATTCTAACCTACTTAAAGATCTGTATTTGAGAAAGAAAATCAAATGACATTAAAAGCACATTTTGTTTTATTTTATTTATTTATTTATTTATTTATTTATTTTTTTTTTCAATCTTGTCACAATGAAAATGTTTTGGGGCCAATTTATCAGTTCAAAGAGACCAGCACAAAATGTCTCAGAGGCAAAGAAACATTAATATACTGCTTGCCATCTCTGACAAATCTCTGCCAGATAATTTGTGCTGGCAACTATAAGAAAGGTATATATATCAAGATACCCATCCTGAGATCTGAAAGAGTTATATATAATACATCATATTCTTTATTTTAATGGTGTGTCTTTATCCAAATCATATTTGCTGTGGAATGTGAGAATTGTCTAGGCTATTCAATTATTTGAAAACGGATTTTATCTTGTCATGGTGTTGCTGTCAGAGAAAACTGCAGTCTGTTGTACTCAACTGTTCAATCATGTCAGAATGCAGCAATCACTCCCAGAGCCCATGTTAAGATATTCACTGTGATGTCATAGAGTAAATGAATCACTTCCTGTTGTTATCTATCTTTATAGCAAAGAAATACCATTAGTGGCTAATGCAAGCATCACTACTGTTACTCATACTTAGAGTTAGGTATTTGAATAAACCCCCAACGCTAACAATTACATTTTGACATATGTTTCATTAGCATGTCATTCATGCTCGATGCAGCATGTCTCACGTTTTGTCTAATTGTGCAGCAGCAACAACGTCATGTCCACATGCTAACTCCATATGTGTGTATTTTCTAGCAGTACAAGTCTCCGTACTTGCTCTGCAGCCGCAGCAGTGGTCCACCAAGACCAATATCCTATCAGTATTTCTTACCCACATTAACATGCTGAATATTTACGAGAGCTGTCACAACAACTACAGTATATTTCATCTTTTTTTCATACAATGAAATTGAATGATGACTCCCGCTAACATTCTGCCATCTTTATTTAGTGTTCCATGGAATAAAGAAAGTCATATGGGTTTGGAATGACATGAGGATGAGTAAATAATTACAGAATTTTCATTTGCAGCTAAACTATCCCAGAGGTTGACATTAAAAAACAGCATTTACTGTATCAAACTCCACAGTGCAGTTCCAGCGATTCCACTGTAATGGCACTTAGGACTGAAATCAGTTGCCAGTCTGTAGAGCTTGACAGAACGTGATAAGTGATTCCAGGAAATGCGTTTCTTTTCATACTTGACTAGGAGGGAGTTACATCTCATTTAATTAACATTCCAGCGCATATGCGCCCAGGACTCAGTCAGTGCCAACAAACAAATTAATTACATTTAAATTGATCAACTGGGCCTGGCCACAGTGTTAGATGCAGTATGAAATTGCATTCACAGTACCCTATAAATCCACAAATCAAGAGACTCATGTACAGTCCCCCTGGCATATTAATACAGGGTGAAAGACAACAACAGAGTTTAAATGAAATCAGTTTGCTTGAAGAATAGAAGGGGATTCAATATTTGTGTTTTGATTAAGGTTATTCAGGTTGTTGTTCACAGTTCTTTGTAAGTCTGTGAGGGTATCGCAATGATATTGTATTGTGTTTGGTCACCAGGGCGTATCTATGTGGTAGCTACGGTGTTCTGAGTGTTTTTAGCATGCTGCTATATGGTTGTTATGTGGCTGCTAGGTGGTTGCAAACTGCTCTATAGATTTTGCTTTGCTTGTTTGAACTTTTTATCAGGCCTTTATTTGTTTATTTTTTGGGGGGTACTTTTTAAATGTCTTTTAAGCATTGATTTTTTTTTTTTTTTTTATTTTAGCCTTGTCCCAGACCCACACTTTTAATGTTAAACTATGAAAATCCATAATAATACAAATGGTTACATGTTTAAAATTACTATTAATCTTAACAGAGTAAAATAAACGAACTATTTCAATATTTAACATAAGAAAATGATTTGTATCCATTGTTCAAAAACAACAACTGTCCCACAGTTGTCTCATCATTTCCACCACAAACAATTTAGTCCCTATTGATAGGATATTAGTCTTGTCAGGCTAGATTTGTTAATGCTGCTGTTGCACATAAACACAACCCCCCAACCAAATCAATCTATCGGAAAGTCTTGTGTACTGCTGCTGCTCCAAAGAGCCATGTGCACCGAGTGTATGCTAGCTAGGTGTGCCTTGGTCATGTCCAATAGCGTAATGCTTATGAACTAAATTTCTATTTGTGCCCCTGCCTGCTTATCAGAACAGATTAAACTGCTAGTGATCTAACTCATAATGTGTACCTGAACCAGAAAAGCCCAGAGCTTATTTAACGAGTGACTAGCTGTGTGGATTTATATAATCTAATGACCTGAGATAGAGATGTGTGCCATCCAGATTTGGCTTACCTTGTTAAACACTGGCTTCTTTGTGTCATGGCCAAAAGCAGACCTTACCATGCAAGCTACTGTAAGAAAAGCCCCAGCAAACCACCTGAGCAAATAGCATTTTCAAAGAAAAACTCTCACAGTTCACTGAAGGAAACCAGCTTATCTGCAAAACTGAGCCATTTAAATGTTACATAAAGAAAGAGATGCAGGTTGATTGGCTACCCAATTACAAGACAAAAGACCAATCAATTTATACCATGCAAGTCAATTGACTTAACATGTCACATGTTACCAAGCCAATTGGCTAACAGATAACAAGTCAAAGAGCCTAATAGCTTGCGCCAAATAGAGGTGTATGGCTAAAATTTGGTCATTGATGCTTATACCTTATACCTGTTAGCATAAATACTCCTCTGGGATAATTTCATCATAATATCTTGTCTGTGTTTAAAATATTTCCCTGGACTGGAAAGATACAATGGTTCTATTACCAAGGTCACAGGTTTGACTCCCAGCAAAAGCAGACTCAGGTGTTTTCATTCTGGAAACATTCGTTCGCCTTGTTCAAGGTGAACGAGTCAAATGTGGGTAACCAGCTCTGCAGCGAGTCAGTGTTTTAAATTTCAGGGTCACCTGCATTATACAGTACATATGAGCGAACCAGCAAAGGCCTCCAAGCTTGTTAATCTTTTCATATTACATCTGTAGATGATAGAAAAAAAAGAACAGCTTTATTGACTACCTGTTAATTGGGAGTTAAACATATTAGTCTTTTATCTTTAGGTAATTATTTAAATTTTACATTCCTATGGAACTCTTGACTTTTGTTGGACATACTGTTGTTGTCACATGTGGAAGGTTTCACAATGGCTGTGTATCTCAGTAATTATAAATGTTTTAGTCAAAAGTCAAATTGATGCATGTTTTCAAACATTTTCAGATAGCTAGTTTAAAGGAATGTTCTAGGTTCAATACAAGTTAAACTCAACCAACAGCATTTGTGGCATAATGTTGATTTCTACAAAACTATATTTCAACTCATTCCTTCTTTAAAAAAAAAAAAAAAAAAAAAAAAAAATCAGTTAAAGTAAGGGGCTTATAATAGAAGTGAAAGGTATAGCCTCAAGATGTAGACATTACACATGCTAAATGAATAGTTCACCCGAAAATGAAAATTATCTCATCATTTACTCACCCTCATGCTATCCCAGATGTGTATGACTTTCTTTCTTCTGCAGAACACAAATGAAGATTTCTAGAAGAATATCTCAGCCTCTGTAGGTCCATACAATGCAAGTGAATGGGTGCCAACATTTTGAAGTTAGTAAAATCACATAAGGCAGTATAAAAGTAATCCATAAGACTCTAGTGGTTAAATCTATGTCTTCAGAAGCAATATGATAGGTGTGGGTGAGAAACAGTTCCATTTCACATTCTTCTTTTGTGTTTTTTGTGAGTCACATTCTTCATGCATACTGCCCCCTACTGGGCAGGGAGGAGAATTTCTAGCAATTTTTTTTTTTTACTAAAATATTGATCTGTTGCTCACCCACACATAACATATCACTTCTGAAGACATGGATTAAAATACTGGAGTTGGATGGATTACTTTTATGATGCATTTATGTGATTTTTGGAACATCAAAATTTTGGCACCCATTCACATGCATTTTATGGACCTACAGAGCTAAAATATTATTTTAAACATCATAATTTGTGTCCTGCAGTGGAAAGAAAGTCATAAACATCTGGGATGGCATGAGGGTGAGTAAATGATGAGAATTTTCATTTTTGGGTGAACTATTCCTTTGTCATGATTTTAGAGTGATAAAATTGTTTACTTGCCTTACATATGTAAAGTTGTATCCAATATTACAACTTTGCTGCCATGACGACGTAACAGAATTAACCCTGTAATTAATTTGAGCACAATAAAATCATGATTAACAGAGATTTGAACACACTGAAATCAAGGTAATGCATAATTTTTTACATCTTTTGGCTATACGTTTGTAACAGTTTGTATTTTAATGTTTATGGACTGGCCTCATTCATTTCCATTGTGAGTGCCATACTGTTACTCACAATTTTTGTTTTATTTTTTTTATTTACATTTTTTCAAATCAAGGGACAAGTTAAAATTATTTTCAGTGGTAATCACCATTATGCTGCACATGCTGCCGATTGGGCTTAAATTATATTGAACCTGCAATATTCCTTTAAAGACCTCTTGAATTCTATTTTCCAAACTAAAATTCCAATACCATATTTATTTATTTTATTTTATTTTTTTATTTTTTTACTATAGCTGCTGGTCAAACAAGTGAGCACAATTTGTATTGGGGTAAGTTGACATGTTTAAAAAAAAAATTTTTTTTTTTTTTTTTTTTTTTTAAGGACTTTTAAGGTATGTGCCTCTAAAGAAATTGACTTTCAAATATAAACTGTATAAATATTCACTGGAGTAAAAAGTGTGACAACTAGCCCCAATCTCCCCTGCTAATGTAATAAACTTACTGAAAGCCAGACCAGTTGCTAAAGAGATCACAAGGTAGTAATACAACAGTATATGCAGCAGGACAGCACAGACCTCAGTCAGGAAGAATCAGGAATTTTCATCTCGTTCACTCTGCATCAAAACAGTGACAGCTCACAATGGTGCTCACTACACAACCAAGCACAGCAAGTCTGTTCGCTGGCACTCCCCTGCTTCCTGCAGCCTCCCAGTTCCCTTTAATCATTTTAATGGACAATTCCGGGATTGCAGGAGATCTGGCAGCTTTTAATGAGATGGGCTTTTTACATCATATACCTGCTGTGGTGTTTTATAGCCTTGGTATAAGGCTGCTCTTTGTTGTGAACGGTTTGTTTTCTCTCTGGTCGACATCCCTCACCGCATTCCCTTTTCAAACACTTGCATTATCCCTTATGTGAGAGAAATGTCAATCAGCTTGTGCTATACATTTGGCATCCAATGTATGGACAGTGAAACATGCTTAAAAAATTAGATAAATAACCTTTTGTGTAACCTTGTTAACCTCAGGAAGGAATCTGAAGCCTCTAGGTGGTGTGGAAATGTTTACTTGTTTGCAGATAAATGCTGTGCAATTTTTGGGGGGTTTGTGAAAGTTTGAGTGTGTGAAATTAGTTCAAGTACAGAATCTCAGCTAAAGCTTTTGGAATCGGAAATGAATGTGTCTCTTTGGATACAGATGAAGAGATTTTAGCATTTGAAGCAATCATGGGAGCAGCACTCTCAATGAGTGCATCTGCTGCAAGCGCAATGATTTCAGCTGCTTTTCAAACTTGTTTACTGTTGTGAGTGCCATTTTATTTTCAGCTCGCACTGTTATCAGAAACTAAGATTTGTTCTCATAACTTTCATGCCTCCAAAGAAAAACAAGATTCAACATCCTAAAATGTGGGATTCAATCTGATTTTAACCTGGAAATACACAAAATAATACAAATAATTTAAAATAAATCAATTAAAATAAAATAAAACTAAGAAACATTACAATGTAAAATTATAAGAAATGTTTAACCTTATGCACTATTGCTAGGTCACTAATCTAATAAGCACATTTTTGACATTGTCCATGTAAAATCTTTTGTACATCTTCTGTCGTTTTCATTGAAGCACACAAGATGCTCTTTGCAACATTCTCAAAGCATGCTGGGATGGTTTTGCATTAAGTTTCGAGGAGTCCATACCAGCATCGAGTCAGTCTGGGATAACATGAAGAGACAGAAGCAACTGAGACAGCCTAAACACATAGAAGATCTGTGGCGAATTATCCAAGATGCCTGAAACATCCTATCAGCCAAGAACCTTAAAAAACTGTGTCCAGGTGTACCCTGGAGAATTGGTGCTGTTTTGATGACAAGGGTGGTCACACAAAATATTAAATCAGCTTTTCTTATGTTTACTGCACTTTGTACAACGTTAATTGATCAATCAAAATGATTTATGGCATTATTTTTGAAAATATTTTCACTATACAGCATTTTTCACAAGTGCCTAAAACTTTTGCACAGTACTGTGTATATATATATATATATATATATATATATATATATATATATATATATATATATATATATATATACATATATGTGTGTGTGTGTGTGTGTGTGTGTGTGTGTGTGTGTGTGTGTGTTTGTGTATTTGTGTAATTAAGAATGTATAAAAAAAAATCTAAAAATATCACATCAAAAGGAAATCTTGCATCTTGTCAAATGTGATCTTGCAAGGGGGAAAAATAAAAATGATATGATCAAAGATAGCTCATGCAAAGTCAGTGAGATGGCTTTGGCAAATTCAAGAAACATAATTTAGTCATCAAAGTAAATATTAGTTGGGATGTTCTTCATTTGCCCCTTCCACTTGGCCTCAAGTCAAATTCAAGAACCTGTGCACCCTTTTCACAGACTGTGATGACGTGTTTCCACCTTATTTAGCACCATAGATCTGGCAAAAAAGAATTATATTTGCAATTTTTTAAATATTCCCATCATACTTTTTATTACATTACTGTGGAATTAGTTTTAAAAAACGAGTTACCACAGATGCAATAAGGCTTCTAACAAAGCTGCTGAGAGAGTGACAATAAAATTGCCATCTTCTCTCTTCTGACGGCCATGATGCATCACTCTCAAATTTTGTCTTCGTTTGAAAAGTTGTGGAAACATAATGGGGGCATTTTTCGTTTGATGTTGGAGCAAATATTTGAGGAAAAATTCAATTTGGCTTGGCTTCCCATTTACTCCCATTTACTGCTATTGAGGCTTACTCTGCAGTCGTTTACTTCCGCATTCCAAAACCCGGAAGTGTGAAAAGGCTTCATTGCCCACCATAAAGGTCAAAAGTACTTTACTTGTAAAGTGAAGTTTTAGATAATTATAAAGTACAGTATAACTCACAGAGAAAAAGGACTCATCAGTTAGGTACATGATAACTCAACTATAACGTTAGTCGACCACATTCATTTGCGCTGTTTTTCAATATTTTTTTATGTGAACATGCATGCGCTTGACGGCGTCTTTAAATGTTACGCTGCGTCCGGCTGTTTTTTTTTTTCTCTCTCTTTTTCTTAGTGTCTCGTCCAGGAACTACATGTTTTTAGTCATCGTGTCAAGTTAAAAAGAATGGCAGCTGTTTAAACATTTCTCGAAACACATGGTTCTAGTCTATGTTCACATTCTTCTACTCAAAACGACTATGGATATGTCAGTTAAAGGGATAGTTTACCCAAAAAAATCTTTAATATAAAGAGTGTATCACACTGATGTTCACAAAGTTCATCAATCTTAAAGGGGTTATTTTATTTTAAAATGTTCTTTATGGTTCACTTATAATATTAGTAAAGTTTTTTTGTTTGTTTTTGTTTTTGTTTTGCACAAAAACTTTAGTAATATATTTGTAAAACATGAATATTTTCTACCCTCATTCTGACCCTCTTTTAGAAACACTCGATTTTGGTGATGCTTCTCCTTTAAGACTTGACAGTAAACACCTCCCCTTCTCATCTCACTGCTCACCACTAATGGGTGGAGCTACGGAAGTGATAAGGTAAACTAGGCGTTGATGTGTTGTTGTGGAGGCGGTCAGATGCAAATGTCTACCGCAGTGTGACATCACAATGTGAAGGAAGTAGAGAACGAGTTGTTTTGGCAGCTTGATTTCAAAAAATGCTCTTTTTGCAGTAAGGAGGAAGTTTTGAAACTTACAGTATGTCATTATAGTACAATGACCTCTTATATGTCAAAAGATCAATGAAAATTTGATTCCTCATATCATGACCCCTTTCAGTTGTTATTGATTTTTGGGACTTTCTGACAATTATCTTTCCAAAGTTTTATGTAAAATTGTGTTAATTGTACAATGTATCTTTTGTACAGTATAGTACAATTTACAAGCACAGTAAAGAACTGCTATTTGGTGTGCATAAAAGATGTAAAGTCCCATTCCCAGACACTGGATTTAGAGATAGTCAGCTGGACACAACTAGAGGTCTCCCCACAAGGGACAAATCGAGTCTGAGTGGAGATGTAATGGATTGATAAGGTCCAAAAGCCAAAGAGATTAAATGACAAGACACTAAGTGGTTTTAAAGATTACAAAAAGGAAGCAAATGGAGGCACATACCATTTCTCAATCTGCTTGAAATTGATATTGTAGTGTTTACACAGCTTGTTAGACTGCCGAACATCTTTTGTGTTCCACAGAAGACAGATCATCCTAAATGTGAGTTGCACCACCAATAAGGAAATGTAAATTAGCTGTTGTCTGATACAGACCACAACATCAGCATTCTTTTTGTTGCATCTGTTGTATTTTAAGCTTTCCAGCAGAGCAGTACCTCTCAAAAGCAGTGTGTTCAGCAGTCTTACCATTGCCTAATTATCACCATCTACTATGTAATTACACATGCAGCAAAATTAGAAACTGTGCGCCACTGTTTTATGCAACCTTTACCAAAACAAGAGAAAGGGGGAGAGCTATTTTCAGACTCTGAATCAGATTGTTATTGCTGTTTGCTCAGGAGATAAAGGGGAAAGTATGTATTCTCATAATATATTTTCAGGACATGGTAACTCAAGTTGACATCAAGATGTGATGCACTCTGTATATATTGCTGGTGGCAGTGTCTTTGGATAGAAAATAGATTTTTGGCTGAATTTTCCAGCAAACACCTTGTCCAAGTTTCAGTAGTTCACAAGTTAATGTAAACGTGTGGCTCGCTGTCCGAGTTGAAGGGCTCGAGGCTTGAGAGCTCGTTTTTTTCCCTGAGACATTTCTGATGGCAACTCCGATGGGATTAATGCAAAAATTCTCAAATGGAGGTTTAGCGAAGGGGCATATCATGAAACCTGATTTGACTTCTTTGTTAAGGAGATCGTCGACGACTTGATGTTGAACTAGGGCTGATTGCAAGTTGTGAAAGATAAGATTTGAGGTCAGCAGACTCTCTACACCGGGGTTGAAACCATGTTTTAACCCAGACAGTAAAAATTGAGTGAAAGTCTTGTCTGGATAATTGGCCAGTTCTATAGCTAGTGTTGAAATGATGACAGGAGTATGGAAGTACTTTCTGAATGAACGATTTATTGAGGTTTTTTTTTAACCGGACAATTGGAGTGAGTTTGGGCTCCTCCGCAGAAGCTGCAGATGTGCAGAAAACAGCATGCTGGTTTGTGGCATCCGAAATCATTGAAATTGTTGCATATTTGTTTTCCTGCTGAAAAGCTCACTGTTCTTCCTTTGTAATCTTTGATGGATGAATTTGAAGGGTTGCTGCTCAGTTTGGGGATGTAGTTAGTTGGACTGATAGCAGTCACGGCGGATTGGGGGGTGTGATTGAGGGGCAGGGAGTGGTTTGGTGTTCGGTCGACCAGCACAGAGTGCATTAAATGCTCCTACATCCGAGTAACTCTCTATTGAGGATGTCTAAATCTAGTGCTCCCCAGTACTGACATTGATTCCACTGCGAGACTCGTACTGTGCATTTGGCTGAAAAGAGCTTATGGTACCTGAAAAAATGGCTTCCGCCATAAGAGAGTGATAGTTTGGCTATGATTGATAGGTAGTCATTGAGCTCGCCCCATCTATGTGGAAACAGAGAATATAACTTCGGTAAAGTGCCCGAAGGCAATGCAGAATTCGGTGAGGTGAGCATGCGAGAAGCACTGGGAGAGGGATTTTTTAGATTTACTGAAAACTTGCCACAATCTATGGTTATAACCATGTTTTCGTGTGGGATTGCTGAGAGTAAAGAGGAGAGATCTATGTCTGCACCTGCGAGCTGTCTGGAGAGTGAAAGTGGGAAGGCGAGCTGGAAGATCTGGTTTGGCTGATAAAGGATTTGGGACTGGATTCGTTTGCTGAGGCAGCCTCATGCAAGGAATGGCTCCAGGGTAGGGGAGATTAGGATGATAGAAAGAAGGGGGGTAAAGTTCAGAGGGGATTGGGTCTGGGGTGGAGTTCTCCAGTGGAGACAGCCTCACACAGGAATCCGCTCCAGTTGCCCATGGATAGAGGAGAAGGAAGGGATGGATATTGTCAGAATGAATAGGTTGTGTGGGAAAAACAGAGGCGTTCGGAAGGGCTATTGTTGAAGAGTGAGGAGGATTGCCTGTAAGAGCAGTGAAAGATTCGGAAGCCAGGTGGTGATCTTGCTTCATGAAAGGATATGAGTTTGCTGAGAAATCTGTTATTGGGTTAATATTTGCCATGGTAGACAGAAGAGGGAGGGGAGGAGGAGGAGGGAGCTCAGCAGGGGAGGGGATAGTAGCGCGCGCTCCACGGCTGGAGGTTCTGCGCAAGCGCCGAATCTGCATGGTGACATGAAGGGAAGGATTGTTGCTGGGGCAGGTTTGCTGCGATATAATTCCTGCATTTCTTGAAGTTTTTGATTTTGAACATTTAGTGGGTGGAAATGAAGTAGGTGGGGTGGGTGAACTGCCGTGTTTATGGGCAACAGCAGGTCAGAAATTTGGGCTTTGTTTGAGCGAGAGTGTGTCTTAGTCTGATGACGATCCATTTGGCTATACCGTGAATGGCTTGGTGGTCGGCCAAACAAGAGGTGATAGTTGAGGAAATATGAGAAGCTCTTGAAGGAGGGGGAGAAGAATTGGTGCCTGGGAGAAGAGATGTCTGAGCGAGAAGCTGGACGGCCTCGGTTTTCCGCTGGCGGTTGAGGAACAGCATTGGGAGAAGGCGAGATGATCTCAGACTCAACGAGCTGTTGTGGGGAGTCTGGAATGATTGAAAATTCCTTGTCGAGGGTGAAAAGCTCAAGTTCAATGGACATCGTTGGTTGAGGGTGGGGCGTAATGCCTGAAACACTTGGTGCCATGCAGAGGTAAGCAGCTGTTTATATACCCTTACTCTGGCAGTGTGATTGGTCGGATTAAATGAACTTGCTCCGCCCGAACCTAGTTAATGAAACTTCATATTACACAAAATGACAGCAAACGTATCTACATGAAGTCTCATGTAGCCAGACATTTGACTATCAACATAAAGGCTGATCCACACTGTAGCTTAATCTGGTCAAGAACTGCACACTTAGAGATGAAAAGACTGCTTGATTGACGTGGAAAGCAGCCAACCACAGTTGCTGTAATGTGCCGTTTAGGGCTAAATCTGAAATTAATTATAGCACTAATGAACCTGGTACCGATTTAGTTTTAAAATTATAAAAAACAAGACTATAGCATGACTCCCAGAAGTTAGGTTGCAATCAGCCAATCTGATTGGAGCTTACGAAGTGCTTTTCAGTTTTGTGTGCATAGTGCACCAGAGAGTCTGTAAGAGAGAAAATGTAGCAGTATTTACTGAAAATTCCGTTTTTCCTTTTTTCATTCTTTGTGTGGTATTTTTTATATTTTTTTATGTGAACTTCTGATTCTTAACCATAGTCACTCTTGAGAAACTTCAAGCGATTGGTATTCTAAAAGTGCAAATCAAAACATGCAAACTGCAAAGATAAGTCAATAAAGAGTAGGCATGAATAAACAAATTGAAGACAAAAAGCATGAACAAACATATTGAAGGTGCTGACTAGGTCATCATTTCCACCTCCATCAATCTGGAAAGTGAGTCGTGTGAAAAAAAAAAAGAAAAATTAGGAATAATTAGGAAGCAGATGAGATTATGCTTAGTTGAGCTGAGCATAACAGATTCTACGTCGCATGTGGTGGTTACCCATCATGCAGCTCATCTGTCATACCGGCATCTGTCAAACTGACAGGACTTCATTCTTTTCACATATTGAGAAGAGGAAAATAACACACTAAACAAGTGACAGTGATGAAGAGCAGTCTTCCACAACTGAGTCCATCACTCTCTGCTTCATATCAAAGAATCTCTACTTGGACTTTTGATAGAGGACACCTCCCTTTGACACATTCTTGTTAATACAGTGAAAAATGTGATGGCCTTTCCTACCATTTAACATCAAAGACTGTCCTGTGAGAGCATAAATATATTTATATCACTGGGACATCTGAGAAAGGACATAATCAAATATCCTGAAGCGTACAGTATTTCCTTATCCTCTTCTCTATTTGGACTAAATGAAAATGGCAGGCCTAATACTGATTTCTGCAGTTATCTGAGTTACCGTTGGTGCCAGATGGGCTAGTTTGAGTATTTCTGTAACTGCTGATCTCCTGGGATTTTCACGCACAGCAGTCTCTAATATTTACTCAGAATGGTGCCAAAAACAAAAACAAAAAAAAACATCCAGTGAGGGGCAGTTCTGCGGATGGAAATGCCTTGTTGATGAGAGAGGTCAACAGAGAATGGCCAGACTGGTTCGAACTGACAAAGTCTACGGTAACTCAGATAACCGCTCTGTACAATTGTTGTGAAAAGAATAGTATGGCACTGTTGCAGGTTGGCACTGTTTTGGCGGCATGAGGGGGACCTACACAATATTAGGCAGGTGGTTTTAATTTTGTGGCTGATTGGTGTGTGTGTATATATATATATATATATACTGTATATATGTGTGTGTGTGTGTGTGTGTCACAGTCTGGGCTGGACAGTCCCTCCTGTCTGTCTGTGTTGGTGTTTGTGTCTGTGTTTTCCTCTCTTCATCTTGTGTTTTGTAGGTGCCATGTGGAGAACGTCAGCTCTGTTGCCAGGACGACCGATTGTTTCTCCACCCAGCTCATCAGCAGCGGCACCTGCCTCCAATTACCAGCTCCTACGTATTCTTTCCTTTGTTGTTCTGTCTTGGTTGGATTGTTTTGCAACTATGTTAGTGTGTTCTGGTCTGTTTCCTGTCTCCTGTTTCAGTCAGTCTAGTTTTTATTTTTTATTTTTTTTTCTCTCTCCCTCGTGAGAGTTTTGATTTGTATTTTGAATTTTATTTGTTTATTTAATAAAAGCCCTATTCTGCCTTCCTGTATTTGTGTCCTTCTCTCAGCACCACGTACCGTGACAGAACAATCCAACCAATTCTGGACCCAGCAGAGGCAAGTATGGCCATTTTACTTTTCCCAACTTCCAACCCCGTGGTTCCATCAGAGAGTGTTTAGCCCAGCTCGCTCGGCTTTGTTTTTCCATCAAGGGGAGGCTGACGTGAGGGTATCTGCAGGCGAGTTCCTAAGAACAGCTGAGGGGCTGGACTACGATGACACCGTACTCAAGGAAGTCTTTAACACCTGCCTTGAGGATACCCTTGACTCCTGGGAGATGGGAAGTTTGTTGTTTGGGGGTTTCATGAGCTACCTGTCCCATAGGGTTAATTGGATCACACCTGACTATGGGAAGCCTCCCAAGGGTGACCATTCCAGCACACCCCCCCATCCAGTCAGACTCCCATATCTCCAATGACTCCAAAGCGGAGAAGGAAGAATGGTTCAGCTGCAGCCCCCCTTTGTTGAGGCTGTTCCTGACTGCTAGGAGGCAGAGGAGGCTGCTGCTGACCGTCAGGAGGCGGCGTCATTCCCACTGCCGACTGCCAGGAGGTTGTGTTTTTTTTTCCTCTCCCTTGTGAGTTTTTATTTAATAAAATCCCTATTCTCCCTTCCTGCATTTGGGTCCTTCTCTCAGCACCACATACTGTGATTATTATATATAATTTTACGTTAAATGTTTTCTTACCTACAATAGCTGTTTAGCTGATGGTTAAAAAAATCCCTTTGTCACTTCAGAGCAAACAGGCTACATACTGTAGAAATTGAGATAGAATATCATCAGAAGTCTAATGATCTAAAACAAATTCAAGTGGGCTTTAGATCTAATCAAGCAAATATTCTATGACAATACAATGCTTTTCTTTACGTTTTACATCTTTTAGGTTACACCAACATGGTCTTCCCCTGCAAGCCTTGTGCTTGTGTTTAGTTGCTGTCCGTGGTACTGAACAGATGCCTATGTGTAAACCAGACTGACAGCAGCCTCACTTTGTTTGAATGAAAGTGAACTTCAGTTATAACCACAGCAAATAACAGACAGAAACTGTATCTGTCTGTTTGGTAGAAATGCTTGCTGTGCAGGAAGAATTACAGTAGATGCCCTGCATGATTAGCTTTGAACTGCCAAATAGCCGCTGCTGAAAACAGGGCATAGACGTAAGGAGACAGTTTTGTTCGGAAAATGTACTCTTGCAGACTGCGTTGGAAAAGGACTAGGAAAAATGAAATGGAAAAATATTTTGGCAGAAACAGGAAAAAAACATTTCACTCCTTGATGTTGGGAAGACTAAGTATGACATGATATTCTTGTTCTTGCAAGTCCTTTGAATTCCAGCTCTTTTTGTCTGATTGGGGGTGGGGGGGATTCATCTGAGACCCCCCCGTTCTAATTAAAGAGCAGAGGAAGTTGTTTCCTCTCCAGCATTTCCTCTCATGGACTTCCCTTTGTTCCCTTCATCTTTGGCAGAGTCTCTTCCTTTAATCTCCGTCTGTCACTTGTGAAACCTGACCAACATGAAAGATGGGACAGCAGAATTGCGTCGAGGGAATAAGTCAGTTTTGCTTTTGGAATATGATCCAACATTGGCTTGTGATATAATTACCTCTATATAGTGTGGTCCAATGTGTATTTGTATAAACTACTATAATCATTAAAATTGCTAAAAAATTTATAAACATGACAAATGCAACTTCTATACAAGTTCTATAAACAAAGTTAATAATGGACACAATATGGCCAGTTATTTTGTTGAATTTTTGTCAAATTCCAAGCAGAATCAAGAGTTGTGTGTTGTCAAAGACATCGACTGGATTTTAAATTATGATGCTGGCAGCTGCAATGTGTAGGACTTGATTGGTGCAAAGAAAATACATATTTATTTCTACATATCATTCTCGAGAATTATTTGACAGTGACGCTACAAGCTATGAATGAATTATTACATGTTTCCTTCAATCTGTTAGCTTGTACTGTGTAATTATAAAACTCAGGAAAAAAAAAAGCAGTTTTTCCTAACAAAGCAGGAGGTGGGGGTGGTCAAATTTTTATTTCCCTTTCTGCCAACATGTTCTCAGATTTTATGGAAATTAAGTGCGAATTTAAAGATCACACTCTTTTCTCTCTCTACCTTGGCTGTGCTCATTTCAAAGGCAGTTGAGCTTAACTAAGCTTTTTATCATCAGATGCTGAATAGATTCAGTCAATAACGCCAAAGCTCCTAAATCTTCCACAGTTTGTCCATCGCAAATTGAAGCCATCTTTAGAAGAGACTTGGAGGAAGTTGTGATTGCATGGTCCATCCATGTTGTGACCATTGATAGTTTTTTTTTTTTTTTTTAACAGCACTCATAAGTGGTTACTGAAGGTTATGGCCGAGCTTTGATAGTTTTCTTTTCTAAACGAGCAAGTACTTTTAACTAACTGGTCACAAGATCATTTTTTTAGTGGATGTATGAAGTCAGTTCACACAGGTGTCCTAGCAGAGTAACCGCAGGTGTAGTTCATCGCATTAACTATAGACATGTTCCACTTTGACAACCAGAAAGTTCCAAAATACTGTCTCTTGAATTTGAACATTCAATGTATTGTTTAATAATTTAAATCAAAGCAACATATTATTATTCTTGTTGTTTTTTTTTTTTTTTTTTTTTTTTGTGAATAGTCCTGCAATGTGTGCTTGTACTATCTTAAAAGTAAATGTGAAAAAAAAAAAAAAAAAAAAAAAATACCATTTAGTGTGATATTTTATCTAATGCAATGACATTTATACATCTTTAAATATGGCTTAAGGTGTTTGGAAATTTGTTTATGCATGTTTCTATGTGGATGGGGGTGAAAATTTGCATTTATCCATATCAATTAAGATTGACTGACAGAAAAGGACATCGTTAACAGGGAATTAAGCAGAGGTTTAATTACCGCAGTAACTGACCTAGAACATTCTCCAGGATACAGTGTGTGTGCGCGCGTGCATGCGTGCGTGTGCACATATACACTACTGGTCAAATGTTTTGAAACACTTGACTGAAATGTTTCTCGTGATCTTAAAAATTTTTGATCTGAAGGCATATGCTTAAATGTTTGAAATTAGTTTTGTAGACAAAAATATAATTGTGCCAACATATTAATTTATGTCATTATAAAACTAAATTTTAATTAAAAAAAAAAAAAAAACTTTTTTTTTTTAAATTGATGACTTGGACCAAATAATAAAGAAAAGCAGCCAATAAGTGCCTCCAATACTGTTTAAAAAGCATCCCAGGGTGATAACTCAAGAAGTTGGTTGAGAAAATGTCAAGAGTACATGTCTGCAAATTCTAGGCAAAGGGTGACTACTTTGAAGATGCTAAAATATAACACAGTTTTGATTTATTTTGGATTTTGTTTTGTCACAACATAATTCCCATAGTTCCATTTATGTTATTCCATAGTTTTAATGACTTTACTATTAGTCTAAATGTGAAGAAAAATAATTATAATAAAGAATAAGTGTTTAACAAATTTTGACCGGTAGTGTATTTACGTATATATAAAAAAACTTGCTTTCGAACCATGCCTATGGCAATAACCAAAGGTGCTTTTTCTTTGCTGATGTACCACTTACATGCTAGATTCTATATGAGTTTGATTATTTCACCATAACAATTTTCTTGTCCACATTGTTTTAACATACAGCAGGCCTATTTTGTATTATTTTCTGAAGTTAATAAACATCTGAAATGGTGAGTTTAAAGCTTATATTATGATAAAACTTTACAATAAGGTTCCATTCATCAGCATTAGGTATCATGAATAAACAATGAACAATATATTTTTACAGCATTTATGAATCTTTTTTAATGTTAGTTAATAAAAATATACATGTTGGTTCATAGTGCAGTAACCAATGTTAACAAATACAACTTTTAATTTAAAAAATGTATTAGTGTATGTTGATATTAACATTAACTAAGGTTGACTAACCTTATTGTGTTATAAGTGTTACCTATATTATATATTATAATATTTCCCAGAGGAAAATAAATACAATTTGCCCTTTTGCCCTGAGGGTTAAAATTTGAGAATAAAACTACAAAAACTTGGCATTAACTTGCTTTAAAACCTTTTTCTTAGTGTTTGGTATGAATTGTGCTGGACTTGAAATATCTGCAGAATTACTTATTTAAGTTTTGGGAACTAGAGAAGAAATATTATGATGTCTTTCGACAGGAATTTTAATATCCTTGTAAGCTGATGTATTGTTAGTAGTAGACTGCACAATACACCATTGGTGCAACATTTATTTATTTATTTATTTATATTACAATGCATTAATATAAAACTGCAAAAAGTCACATAACTCCATAGAAACCAGCAATTTAATTTGTACACTTGTGGGAATTATCTTCACTTTTTCTTTGTTCTTTTTAATTTAAGAGAAACCGTGACTTGTGTTTAGAGTTTGAAAGAGTTCAGAAAAGTATTTCCACAGATGGTCAAAAATGCATGCAAAAATGATTTAAGTACTTTCAAAAACTATTTATGCTAACTACACAATATCCGTTTCACCAGTTAATGTGATAATTATTAAAGTATTTTTGAGTTATTATTATGTAAGAAGCTTTTATATTAATTCTTAATCATAAAAAAACGAATAAATCAAACATTTATTACTCTATTGTTTGAACTCTGTCAGCAATTGGAATCTAGGAATTATAACGGTGTGGCAGGCACCACTGGGATGCAGTTTAGTTTATCCAAAATAAACATAATTCTTCACCTATTAACTTTAAAGAATGGTTTTCTAAAAGTCAAATCTGAAAGGGAAAATTCAATATTTACAGGGCACATCAATCCAAAACTGTGTAAAATTGTGTCAATGAGACAATAGTATGAAATGGGCAACATTTTCAGACTAAAATGAACTTTTAACAGATATACATTACATGTATATAATGTACAATGTGAAAGTTTAAAAGGTATCCTGTGGGGAAATAGACTAAGTACCGGGGTGACATTTTTGTCCTATAAAATGCTCTCTTGAATGAGAACATCCCCTCCCACTAAACCTCGGTTCATGGCTGTTATGCTAACTAAAGGCAGTTGGCTATTTTTTAAAGGGTGGAGCTTTTCGATATGCCCCACCCCAACTTCCTGTTTCAATAGGAAATACGTCAATGCAAGAAACAATAATGCACATCTCAAGCGATTCCATGGGGTCTTTAACCTGGGTCTGAGAAAATTGTTCATGTTATCAAGACACTTTCACTCAGTATGTAACATCTGTTAACCAAAATACCCAGTCATAAAGTAACTAAAGTGCTAAAATAAACTAAGTTAAGAAAGAAAAAAACAAACAAATCTAATGGCACAATATTCGCCATGTTCATACGGTCACAGCAGTGTTTCTGTTCCATGAAGCTCATAACGTCAGTTGAATTCTTGCTCTCTCAATTTTCAAACAATCCTCAGTATGGGCCCACAGTAAAAACCCTTGTTATCCTCTTTAGATCCACCTGATCTCCACCATCACTTTATCACCATGGGACACAGTGGTTTATAGAGATCCCAGTGTTGGAATGCCACTCTGTTGTCCACTCGTAATCAAATCAATAGCTTTCGAGTCTGGAGCAGACGAGTCAGTTGTTCATCAAACATTCTAATACCTGAAGAGAAACATTTGGTAAGTCTTATAAAAAGCCTAATCAACCTCCCAATACAGCTCCTTTAAGTTACAATGAATGAGTTTTAGTTAACTGGCAAAGGCCTGGCCCTCCATGCAATGGCAGATGGGATAAGAGGGTACACAGCTGGGCATGTTTACCAAGTATTTACTTTCCTAATGACTCGATGGAAGAGAAAGAGAGAAAGAAAAACAAAGAGATTGACTTAGTGGGAAGTGGCACACAGCAAAAGACTCTTTGACAGGAAATTTGTCATATTTTGCGGGTTATTCAGTGTATTTATGGTAAACATGCAAAATGAGTTAATCAAAATGAATCAAGCAAAATATCCATCAAAACATATTGGTAGGCAATTATGAATTATGAATTTCCCCTATACTTAAAAATCGCTCTGAAGTATTGGTTCAGAGAATTGTAATAATGCAACATGGAAATGAACAAAAGCTACATTGATGATAATTTTATTATTAAATTGTTGAATCAATAAATTGATTAATCCAATCACAGATGGTTCATAGCAAAAAAAAACAAAAAGCTAATAAATACAGACGTTTAGATAAATGTCACCATAAAACAGTCGTAACGCGGAGTTGAAATGTCAATCTCATGATGTGATAAATGTTGTGAGACAATGTATAAAAAATTTAAGATTTTTAGGATGAAAACTAATTTTGAGGAAAGATAGTAAAATATCTTGAGTTTATGATTAGATTTTTGGGTTAATTTGATTACATCCACACAAACTAGCAAAAAAATATACCTGTAGCTCAACTGGTAGAGCATGGTGTTAGCAACGCTAAGATCATGGGTTCATTTCCCAGGGAACACACTGATAAAATGTATATCTTGAATGGACAGTACATTGCTTTGGATAAAAAATGCATAAATGTAAAAAGTACTTGACTGTTTGTACAATTAAAGACTACTTAATATATTAAAAGGATAGTTCACCCAAAAATGAAAATTCTCTCATCATTTACTCACCCTCATGCCACCCAGGATGTGTATGACTTTCATTCTTCTGCTCAACACAATCAAAGATTTTTAGAAGGATGTTTCAGCTCTGTAGGTCCATACAATGCAAGTGAATGGGTGGCAAAATTTTAAAGCACCACAATCTACGTAAGGGCAATATAAAAGTACTCCAGACAACTGTGGTGGATAAATCCATATCTTCTGAAGAAATATGATAGGTGTGGGTGAGAAACAAATCAATCTCCTTCTTCTGTTTTAGGTAATTCACATATCGCCCAGGGAGGAGAATGCATGACAATTAAAAAATGACTTAAGTATTGATCTGTTTCTCACCAACACCTATCATACCGTGTCTGAACACATGGATTTAACCACTGGAGTCATATGAATTGCTTTTATGCTCCCTTTATGTGGATTTTGGAACTTAAATTTTTTTGGCCACCCATTCACTTGCATTGTGAGGACCTACAGAGCTGAGATATTCTTCTAAAAATCTTAATTTGTGTTCTGCAGAAGAAAGAAAGTAATACACATCCGGAATGCCAAGAGGGTGAGTGAATAATGAGGGAATTTAAATTTTTGGGTGAACTATCCCCTGAAGTTTGGGACACAGCACCAAAAAAATCAAATAAAATACTGACAGACGTAATAAAAAAAATAAAAAATATAAAAATACAAAAGTGGTACGACACTCCCTGGCCTCCCCATTTTATTGGGGGGGGGGGGGGGGGGTGAGGATATTTTGAGTTCACTTTTGAATCAAGTTTTCCAGTTTCCATCTCACCAGTACACAGCCCCATCACCCATTCAACACCTACAGCAATACACTGTAACAGCAGGGAAGTGTGCCCAGATTCCCTTTGCCCTCTACCTGTCTGTGCCTGCCAGCGTATCCTGCTGGGCAGCACACATTAAAAATTTATGGTGCCCATCCCAAGCAAGACACCATTATTTATTTACGGCTGCTGTTTCTTGCCGATCCCTTGATGGAATACAAATGAAATATGGCTATTTGTATTCTAGATTGCCTCCATTCCCATAGATAAAAACACATTTCTTTGTTATTTCTTCATAAATGTGCTGTTGTTGTTTAGAAGAGTTTTTTGAGGTTGATTTAATCATGTAATGAGTGCCACAGTTGTGTTAATGTATTCATAGGACTAAATATTTTTAGTTAAATCTGATGCAGCATGATTATAGACCAAATATGATCAGAGAACAATCTGTTTGAACTCAATAAAACAATAAACTCTCAACAAGCAATGAATTCAGGTATATTCAAAATGATTAAGAATTCAGGCTGCCAAGGCTTGGATGGAGATGAAGATGGCAAAACTTATGATTGCTTTCTGGAAAGTTTTCGGGTAGATCTGAAGGAATATCATCATTGACTTCTGAAGAGCCACATTAGGAGCCTCTGGGCAAGATGTTGACCTTGAATTTAGCCTGTTGAAACTCCTGTTTCCTTCACTCTTTCTTGTCAAACATTAAATATTCTAAATGTCTTTATCCTGTTAGAAAGACAAACATTTATTTGCTCATAACTGTGTGATTTCAGCTGAAATTTTTCTTGATTTCAACCTAGGCCTCTCAAAAACCACATAAAATCCATAAGTCTGCTCATAGATATAGCCATTAGCTAGGCAGAGGTGAAAATGATAGCCAAGGGGGAGAGAGAGAGATGTTATTTCTACAGCTTTACGAACAGGAAACTAAAAAAGAGACAGTCGATCATTCTTGTGTGGCTCTGTTGCCCACAAAACATATAGAGGCGCTAATTCAATTTCATGTTTCATTGGCTGCTGTTGTCATAGATAGGAAAGTTAGAATGGCATCCCAAAGGTTGAGGTTTGACTTTGCAGACTGGAAGAAGGTCCTGATTCCTGGAATTTCACATCTTCAAACAGTTTTAGTCTTGTATGACGGTTCTCTTGGGCTTGAAATGTGCTGCAACACTTTCCATTTGAGAATGCTTTCATCTTCTGTCTAAAGATGATTGGTTATTTGTTGCTAAAATATTTAGAGGGTTGTGATTGGGCCAGTTAAGATATTTTTCTACTGACAAACCCCCCAAACCATCCAAATAAATTAGCACCAAGCACTTGCTTATTACAAGCGTACATCATAATATTAAGCAAAATATAAACATATATGACCTTCAAAAAGTAATTACTTCAACTGTAAATTAACTGAGAATGCGGATGCCCACTTCCCTTAGCGGGGCAAGGGCTGCCTCTGCGACCTTCGTGAAGGTGCGAGGTGACAGGGACAGACCGAAGGGGAGGACCTTGTACTGGTATTCCCGGCCCTCAAAAGTAAACCGCAGGAAGGGTCTGTGTTGAGCTAAAACCGAGACATGGAAGTACGCATCCTTCAGGTCTACCGCGAACCAATCTTGATGTCGGATGCATTTCTGCGTCAGCATTTTGAACGGGAGTCTGTGCAAAGCCCGGTTCAGAACTCGCAGGTCCAAGATTGGCCGCAACCAGCCGCCTTTTTTGGGTATGATGAAGTAGGGGCTGTAAAACCCTTTCTTCATCTCGGCTGGAGGAACAGGCTCGACCGCGTCCTTCCGTAGGAGGGAGGCGATCTCCGCATGCAAGGCAGTGGCATTCTCGCCTTTCACCGCAGTGAAGCGGACGCCGTTGAACCTGGGCGGACGCCTAGTGAACTGAATCGCATAGCCGAGTCGGACAGTCCTGATAAGCCAACGCGACAGGTTGGGGAGTGCAAACCACAGCCCCAAGCTCCGTGCGAGGGGGACCAAGGGAACAACCGTGTTGGACGTACTGGTGGGTGGGGCCTTGCAATGGGGTGGAGCCTGAGGTGCCACTTGTGGCCATGCCAAGTCTAAGGACATCAAAGCACTTACCTGGCTCCTTGTGCTGCTCGTCTCAGGGGTGCTTCGAAGCCTTCCTCAGGTTCTTGGCGGCCAGCCGTGAGACGGGTGGCATCTGTTTCCTGCGGGCGGCTCCACACTAACCACTGGGGCGGGCTGTGGCGAAGCCAGTGTTACCTCCACAGGGGGACGCCCTTGGCAACGAGCAGACAGGGGTGCGGGGCCTTGAGCCGTGCCTGGGCAGGATATGTCGAATGGACTCCGTCTGCTTCCTTACCATCGAAAACTGCCAGGCAAAGTCTCCGACGGTGGTTGCCGAATAGGCCAGCCTGGGAGATGTGGGCATCAAGGAATCGAACCTTGTCAGCCTCTCTCGACTTGACCAGGTTGAGCCAAAGGTGGCCTTCCTGGACCACCAAGGTGGACATCGCCTGCCCGAGAGACCTCGCCTTGACCTTCATCGCCCGGAGGGTGAGGTCGGTCGCCGAGCACAGCTCCTGCATGAATCCTGGGTCAGAACTACCCTCGTACAGTTCTTTAAGTGCCTTGGCTTGGTGCAACTGCAGGAGAGCCATGGCATGCAGGGTGGAGGCGGCACATCCAGCAGTGCCATAGGCCTTAGCCGTCAGTGACGACATGAGCCTACAGGCCCTGGATGGGAGCCTCGGATGACTCCACCAGGTGGCAGCGCTCTGCGGGCACAAGTGCACCGCCACTGCCTGATCCACCCGAGGAATCACCGAGTACCCCCTCGCCGCCCCACCGTTGAGGGTAGTGAGAATGGAGGAGTTCGTGAATCGGGTGCGGGCAGTAAAAGGTGCTTGCCACGTCCACATAAGCTCCTCATGCACTTCTGGGAAGAAAGGAACAGGGCCGGAGCATGGCCGTGAGCGGCGCTCCAGCCCCAGGAACCAATTGTCAAGCCGCGAGGGTTCGGGGGGAACAGAGGGTTCCACTCCAGCATGACACTCGCGGCTTCCCGGGCAAGCATGGCCGCCAGCTCCGTGTCCGCCTGCGACTGGACCACCGTACCCGAGGGTGGGAGTCCAGCCGAGTCTTCCGCATCAGACACGGCAAGCCCGCTCTCCGATGCTGCAATGGATATCTCATCCTCTTCGCGAGCTCCGAACGAGGCCACGAACCCATCCTGAGACAGGCCCGTGGTCTCATCCCAGAACCCGGCCGAGGCATACGAGCGTGCAGGGGAATGGGAGGTCCGTGGGGGGTTACCCGGTGGAGAAGCTCCCATTGAAGTCCCCAAATCGCCCCCAGTGCTAACCGACTCAGCCTCATACCCGTAGGTAGAAGGACCGAGACAGGGAGCCGCGACCACAACGTAGCCATGGTCAAGTTCTCGCAATGAGGACATGAACCATCCACGAATGATGTCTCCGCATGGGAAGCACCCAAACACGAGATACAGCGATCGTGGCCATCAGAAGTGGAGAGATAGTGACCGCAACCAGGAAGGATACACAAACGAAAAGGCATCTTGAAAAAGACGCTTTCGTGAGTGCCACTCTTTTAGTTGGAAATATTCTCTTTTAGACAGAAAATATACTCTTTCTTTTTCTCGCTGTTGAAGCGCCCAGTAAGAGGGGGAGAACCGCTGTAATGCACCATAAGACCATAAGCTCATGAGAGCAAGAGAGATGAATGGACCAGTAGTAGTTCAGCTTGAATGAACACAACCACTTGGCTCCAAAGAAAAAATCTGAATGAGTGGTTGCATTCCAGCTCCTTTTATACCCGTATGTCCAGGGGAATGGCATGCAAATTCCACTCGCCAGTTCTCATTGGCCTTTTCTCAAAGATCAGAGATGTCTGGGGCTCCCAGGAGCGACCCCTAGTGTCACTTCATCGACACAACGTTGAGTGAGTGACAGAAGGGGAACTTTAGATTTAACATAGTGAGAACAGGAAATACAGTCGTTGCATGGAAAGTTTCCCTTTGCATTGGTGAGGGTTGTAGAGGAGGAGATGGAGGAACTGGCATGCATCAGTTCTTGCATAAACTTATGGGTTCCATTTTGTTAGATTCTCTGAGAACTGCCATTTTAGGCCCTTTCCCACTGGCGGTCCTAAAGCCCATTTTTGGTACTTTTCCCCAGGACTAGTGCTTTTGGTGGCTTTCGAACCTGGGGAACTATAGTTCCTCAAAGCCGTTTTAGGGGACATTATTAGCTCCTACTGTGGGGTAGGTGTTTGTGGGGCGTATAGGGACTGTGGAAGGTGCTGCAGCCTGTGATTGGTCAAAAACCTATGACACAAAAAGCAATGAGAAAGGAGAGTAGTCCACAGCTGTCATTAGTAAACAAACTAGCTGCTAGCCTGCTACTAGATTGCACTAATTTTACAATTCCCTTAACAGAAATAACTTATAACACGTTTCACATTTGTGTGTATATGTAAGTGTGACTTCACGGGGAGACCCACTTTGAGTGTTCATCGCATCTGTACTCTGTGACTATACAGAAAATAAAGTGATTTCTGGATTACTAACATCACATTTTCCCTGGGATGATGGATATGCAGTAAATAATCAGATGTTTATCGAGAGTAGGTAATTGAAATTTATTATACACCAAACCGTCATTAAATCTAGTTTACATGAGGGAAGTATTGCGTGTCTGATACCACGTTGTTAACTTGCATCAAGATGTCTTTTTTAAGTCAACAAGTGAGTTTTTCAGTAAAGTAATTTACGTTATGTCATAAAGCCTTTATTGTAAAAGATTGTGTTGATAAATAGGTTTATAGTGCATTTTCAACATGTTGTCTGCTGAGTTCAGCGTGTGATGCGTGGTTAAAGAGCGTTTTTGCCACCTCGTCTAATCTCTCACTCTGGCTGCAGCACGGAGCAAACTGTAACCTGAAGACACAAGCTGCATCCGAAAACTAGAAAATGCTGCCTTCGGAGACTGTATAAGGATGGATGAAGTTAGGATGAAATACGATGGATTTTAAACTGTTCAGAGAGTTCCATTCATCCAAAAATGCTGTTGTTTAAACCATTAACTGATTAGGCAGCTGCCTACATTTCCTGATACGCCCAAAGTTAATATAAAACAGCCCTAAACAAACAAAAATGTAGCTCCGATCCCGGAGTCCTCTGTCGGTGTTGTTAATTTTGTTGTTGCACATGCATATAATAACATCACAAGAAAAATTGTCGATACTAGATGACGTCACTACAAGGGTTATTTTTGTAATTCAGAATGCAATAGGGGAAAAGACTCCACGGATGTCCCATTCCTTTTAAGAGTTCTCATCTAGAAAGTTACTAAGGGAAAAGTACCAGGACTGTAGGTGGGTAAGGGCCTTTTTTTAAAGGGCACCTTGAAGTTCTCCAAATGATTCCTCCAGTGTTCTTCAATCTGAGGGAGTGCAAATGTTGAATCTTTTGCATCAAGCATCTTTAGATTTTTACATTGGTTATTGTATAAACACAATTCCAAATAAACCAATATATGATCCATTCACATCATCCTTTGTTTATAATTTGCAAACAGAAACTTACAGCTGCAACATAAGGTTAAACTGCATTCTTTTTCTGCAAATATGCTTGTTTTTGAAAAGTTATTGTCCACTGATTTTTTATCAAGGAATATTTGTTACCCTTCCCTCTGCCTAGAAGTTTTGAACTTAAATTAGGTTGTACTGGACAAATAGACAAAATATTTATCTTAATTTCATCAGCATTGTCCTTTGTAATTTGGTAAACAGGACCTTCCAGCTACAACATAAGATTAAACTGCATTATTCCTTTCCTTTTTGAAAAAAAAAAAAAAAAAAAAAAGTGATTGTCCCCAGGTGGTATTTATCAAGAAATAAATGTTTTCTCTTTTATGTAAATAAGTATGGACGAAGAAAATACCTAAAATAATGAAAAGAAGAGAATAGACCTTATTAATATTACTGTCGGGCTGCATTTAAGTCGCAGAAATGTCACCTTATCTCCTTCTCTCTCTTTAACTCTCCTTTTCTCTCTCAAGTAATTGTTCTAATCTAGGCTGTATTGAAATTCCCTGCAGAGAAACATTATGTGGAGGAGGGGAGGGGTGAATAGGAGGGACATTTAAAACAAATTATGGGAGCATGACACACAAGCTAGTGTCATCAACTGGCGTCACCCTTTTCATAAAAGAGAACTGATAAATACTTAGACACATAATAAACCCCAGATTACAATCAAACTGACTGTTAGAGTGAAAACAACAGTATGTCTTTGTGTATTTCTCACAGCGAACATTATTCACTTTGAGTGAGATTAGCTATGTTTTATTTGTCGTAGATAATTTAGTGCTGATTTCTTCTGAAGTGCGATCAGCTGGAAATGCCATGTTGGAAAAAGCAAACAAACTATAAAAAAAGTATATAGAGGCCACTGCAAGTGAAATTAATGCAATCAGGTAACAGCTAAACCAGCCATAAAAACATTCTTTGTCTGGACAAAGGTATTGATCGGACTGCTGTTGGAGGTCAATGTTTTACACATGCAGGTGAGAAAGAGCAGATGACTCAAAGCCAATATTCAATAAACAAAACACATTTTCTTTGGCCACTTAAAACCAAGACATTAACAAGATACTGTATATGAAACGACACTGTTAAGCTGAAAAGTGTAATTTCTTCGCCATTAGCATCATAAAACGGAATGACAAAAATAGTGATTCTTTTAAAACAGGTTTACAGAACACTCTCCCCATCTACCGCCGGAATACCAGTGTACATTAATGGTGAACTGGATGGACTTTCTTATTTACTGAGTTTTGAGAATATTAGGTATTTGTATTGCTACTTTCGTTTCATATGTCTGTGCATGTGTTTAATTTTATGTGATTTTCCCTGTTATTATGATGAATGGTCTTTCTTTAGGTTTATTTTTATTTGTTTTTATTTTTTTTTTTACGTGTACCCTCCTTTTTTTCCTTAGTTAATAGTTAATAGGGGTTCATAACATAAACTGGGGGCTCGTCCAGGATACTCTACAAAGCATACTTTTCATTTAATTACTGTAACACTCATTCATTCAGTCATTCTTCAGTCATCTAATGTAATGACATTTGTAAGTGTGGCTCAAATGTCCAAATACTTTTTGGAGATACTGTATGTTGGGTTCCTTTGTTTTTGAAGTAAGACATTGTACCTCGAGTTTATAAGCCTTCAGGAACTATATCAAGGTATCTGGTTGACACATTGCAAAATTCCACCATTTTTAACTTAAATTAAGTTGTACTGGACATATAGGCACAATATTAACTTTAATTTCATCTTCTGTGACTGTGTGGCCACAAAAAAGCAATTTCAAGTCTAGCCTTTGTGCTTTATGTGCTGGATTGATGACACTGTTCTGTTATTGGTTACATGGAGCTACATTCTGCAGAATAATCATGCTCAGATTCTCAATGTTTCACCTAACATCAACTATATCTGGGCATAACTAGTTATACTGTACATATAGACACAATTACTAATGTCTCATTCACAAACTATGCAGATTCATTAGCATAAAAAAAAAAAAAAAAAACATTAATAAGAAATGTATGTATGTTCACACCTGTTGTGAATCTGGCAGAAATTTTGTATGAGAAAATGTTCTGCATATAAGTTAAAAACCCTTGCATGCAATTGTTAGAGAATGAACCCCATTTTCAGTAAAACAGCAACCTGTTGTTAATCTTAATAGGTGACAGCCATCTTTGTTCAGTGGAGCAGCTTTTTTGTCTGACATTAATTGAAAGAAGTGCAACACATTTTCAATGTTGTTCATGCATGGTTCCTTAAGAGAGGTGCATTAAATCCTCACTGTAAGAGCAGAGAACGTGGTCAATTATCCACTATAGACAAATTTAACACAGATAATTTAATTTCACTCTCTTTTTCAAAACACCTATCTGCTATGACAGTGATGCCTAATGCAAAAACAGACTTGAAAGCAAAGTGTAAAGGGGTCACTGCAGGGGAGAGGAATATTTTCCTCTCAAGTACATTATTTCTGTATTTATTTATTTTATTTGTAACTTAATTTTTATTTTATTTTTTTAGGTAAGAAAACTTGCTTTTAGGTACTAAGAGTTCTTGTTTTCTAATGTCGTTTACAAATCAAAAGACCAAAATAGTAAATAACAACAACAACAACAAAAGTAATAAACAGCAGAATTTACCTAAATATAATGTATGATATAAAGACAAAATATCACACAAGAACTCAAATCTATGAACAGATATTTCTTTTAATTCTGTTCATTTACATGGCCCATCGAATGAACCAATTTACTAGAATGAATCAGTCTTTCCATCGCTACGTACTGAGAGAGAAACCTGTTTAGGAAGAACAGATTCACTAGAATGAATCAGACTTTCCAAATCTACATCTGAGAGAGAAAGACCCGTTTAGGAAGAACCTGATCACAAGAATGAATCATATATTACATAATTTGGGAGAGAGAAAAATGTAGGACAAACTGATACCCTAGACTGAATCGGATGTTCCAACACTAGAGAGAGGACCATTTATGAGACCAAGATTAATTATTGCCTCAGTTTGGTCTGCTGTAATATGTTGTTAAGTTAGTTGCATCACTACTTTTAGCAAGTTACTGCCTAACAAGACATTTTATTTTCAAGGGCCACATAAATAGCCACCTAATTCTTCTTTTTGTTGCTTTAAATGCCAACTTTGCTGCTAGAAACTTTAGATGAGAAAGTAGTACATGTTTTACAACAGATGCCATGATGTCCAAGAGTAAATTAAAATTTCAGTCATGCAAAATGTTTAAAGTTATGTCCCACTAGCCTTAAACACTTCTAAAGCTCAAAATTAGCCATCACATATGATAAATACTTTATCTGTCTAATGCTCTACAATGGATTCAAAAGTATCAAAATTCAAGAGATACATGCCTTAGAAAAGTTATTTTAAAACCGGTGGGACCATAAATAAAAAAATGCCACATAATATCCAGATGGTCCAACTGACAAGATAAACAAACAAGAGAGTTAATGAACAATATAAACAGGTTTCAGTTTGAAGAAGCATCGCACCATGCATCCAGCAAAATCTAATCAAGTTAAAAGGGAATGACATGTATTATAAACAGAGGTTCTGACCAATGTTTTATTCATAACACTCTGGTGCTGTTCAAAGTTACCTCATTTTAGGTAGTATTAAGTTTCTCCTGAGGTACTATGAAAATAAATTAATGATAAACAAGAGCCTGTCAATTCTTTAAAGCTTCAAGGGATAGTTCACCCAAAATTGTAAATTCTCTCATCTTTTACTCACCCTCATGCCATCACAGATGTGTATGACTTTCTTTCTTCTGCTGAGCACAAATGAAGATTTTTAGAAGAATATTTCAGCTCTGTTGGTCCATTCAATATAAGTAAACAGTGGCCAGAACTTTGAAGCCCCAAAAATCACATAAAGCCAGCATAAAAGTAATCCATAAGAATCTACTGGTAAAATCCATATCTTCAGAAGTGATATGATAGGTGTGGGTGAGAAAGGAATATTTAAGTCCTTTTTTACTATAAATATCCACTTTTGACCAGCCCCAACCAATAGGTGGTGAAATGCAATGTGAATTGAAAAGAATGTGAATCGCCAAAAAAAAAAAAAAAAAAAAAAAATGAAAGTGAAAGTGGAGATTTATAGTAAAAAAGGACTTAAATGTTGACCTGTTTCACACTCACACCTATTATATCACTTCAGAAGACATGCATGACACCAGTGGAGTCTTATGGATTACTTTTATGTAGACTTTTTGTGATTTATTTTGAGATTCAAAGTTCTGGCTACCATTCACTTGCATTGTAGTGATGTACAGAGCTGAGATATTCTTCTAAAAATCTTCACTTGTGTTCTGCAGAAGAAAGAAAGTCATACACATCTGGGATGGCATGAGTGTGAGTAAATGATGAGAGGATTTCACATTTTGGGTGAACTATCCCTTTAAGTGTGTAACATCTGTGCTACTAGCATCACCAAAATTCCCTGTCTGGTATTGGTTGAAACAATGACCTAATTTTTATGGAACATTCATGAGATGTCAATATCGTAAGGCTTTGTCAAGGCACTTTTACTCAACACCAAATTGTTTCAATGAATTTTAAAAAGTTGAAAAACATAGTACATAAATACATTTACATAAATACATTATCACAGTAAAAACATTATCACAACCTTGCCCCAACTAAAAAAAAAAAAAAAAGAAAAGAAAACAACAAACTGTAACTTTTGGCAAACTTTCCACATTATATCATCTTTCCTTGAACCCCTGTGCACTACGTAGCCAAATGGCGTAAAATTCAGAGCCCCCATAACTATTTAGAGAGAACCACTGCTAGTTGAACGTAAGTGATAATGTAGTAATCACAATCACAGGCCTATGAGCTCCTGCAAGGTCATTCAGTGGGGAAGAGGGAATAACACTTCAGTTGGTAATGTCTCCTTGGTTCATCTGCAGTGGGTTAGTGCAGTAGACAGACCTGGAAAGAGATACAATTAAGAAATGCTGTGGTGTGTGCCATATCCTGCATCCGCAGCATACCAATGGGTGCCTGCCCACCTCTCTGTACTCAGGTACGTAGCCCACCCTGCCAGGATCTAATTAGATGATCTCTTTGTACTTGGGAATGAGATTACAGGGTAGGACATCATGGCATTTGCAGGGACTTACTCGAGACGAGCATGGAGGTCACACCTAAGTCATTACCCACGTTTAGATTGAGCTCAGAATGCCCCAGAAAGAATAAAAATAGAGTGCACTGCCTTTATTCAGAGAAACACAGTGTAGTTAGCTTTTCTGGTTGTTATTCTGTGATCGCAGCACTGGTTACAAAGTTAAGTTAGCAGCATTATGTTTTCCTGTTGGTGGAATTTTTCACCATGGTTGTTTTGACTCCTCACAGTAGCCATTGACTTGATTATTAGCTTAAATATTCAATTGTAAAATGATAGTTACGGTGTTGGATGCTGATTTTAGGTCCAATTTGAACAAGAACTCAACTAACTTTCTTGGAGAAAGAATGAAATCTGTCTCAAAGTCTCACAATTGCAGACATCACCTTTGTAAAGAAAAAAAAAAAGAAAATAAAAACTTGACAAACCATTATATCAAAGACTTAAATTGGATGAAATGGAAAGAAAAATAAAATGGAAGAAAGAAAAAAATAGGACCACAAACAACAACTCTCAGAATGTATTTTATGTTTAATACAGTGTCTGTCTCTTTATTCTGTTATAACAAATGCTCTTAAAAGAAGGAAAGCCCTTATCAAAAAATTTTGGCAGCCAGAGCTCTGTTATATAATTACTATTAAGCAGTCATTCAGTATTTCAGTGCAGGAGTTCTTATTTCTCAAATCCAATTATGTACGCAGAATTCTCTCTCTCTCTCTCTCTCTCTCTCTCTCTCTCTCTCTCTCTCTCTATATATATATATATATACTGTATAAACATCAGTATCACTTTAAAACTAATAATCAAAATGAAAAATTTTATAACATAACATACTAAAAACAAATGCTTATTGATTTGATCAAAGCTAATATTATAATAAATATTGTTAAAATTAAACTTTACATGAAGTGCTATCATACTTATGGAAAATAAAAGTTATATAGCAGAGGTTCTTGATTTGCTCAGCAAGCTACCAGCCTGTTGTTTACAGTAAGTAGAGTCGTAAACAAACTCACAAGGTTGTCATGATTTGAATTGATGTACGATTCACTGCAGAGACCAAATCGTTGGCTCATCAAATAATGCAATGGTGAATTATTCTTCAAGTGTTGTTCTAGCTATGAAATACACTACATGGCCAAAAGTAAGTCAAATGCTCAACAAGCACATATGGCTGTGGTGTTTTGCATACCACATATACATTTTGGCCATACAATGTATGCAATTACATCACTTAGATTTGTAAAGGTGGAATCTCATCTATGTTCAGGCACTGACAATGTTTTGCAGATGTGCATGTGTAGCACTTCAGACTTCACTCAATACCTCGGTAACTAAATATGTAGTTATCACCCTTAAAGGGATAGTTCACCCATTAGTTTAAAACAAAAAAAAAAAAAAAAAAAATAATTTTTTTTTACTCAGCCTCATTCCCTCATGCCATTCCAAACCCTGTATGGTTTTTGTTTTTGTTTTTTTTGTTTTCTCCCCTGTCAAACACAAAAGGAGATATAAGGAAGAATGACAGTCTCAGTCATCATTCACTTTCATGGTATGGAAAGATGATGTACTCAAATTGAAAGGTGACTGAAGCTAACATTCTGCTGATATCTCCTTTTGTGTTCCACATAAGACAGAAAGTAAAAATGGATGACATGGGTTAGTACTGTACAGTATATGGACAACATGAGGCCATGTAAATAATGACTGAGTCTAATTCCTTAAGATAAGCTAATACTCAAGACACTATTGTTATGTAATATAAATTACAAATAACAGAAAAGACAAACAAAGGTATCCTAACATTAGTAGCTGTTGCTGACGTTAATGCCGTTACACTGTCCATCCTTGATGGTTAGAGTCTCCAGGGCGTCTTGTTGCAGGAAGTGAGGAAGGAGATGGGACTTCCTGTCTGTTCGCAGTTTCACATGCTCGCAGATGTCTGCATCTCCTTCATCCTCCTCCTCTGCACTAGATATGTTACCATTCACCTCCATGTCCAGATCGTTGGCTCCAAACGGGTCACTGAAGGACGAGTACTCGATCTCCTCAGTACAAGGAGGCTCATCATCCTCATAGCAACTGTAGAGAAAGCAAAGACAAGCTCATGAGCTCACGCATGAAATTAGCACCTGCAGAATCCTCCACAGATCCTATCTATCTATCTATCTATCTATAATATGTATGTATATATAGTATATATAAGTTCTATTCATCCATCCATCCATCCATCTTTTCTTCCTGTCCATCCATCCATCCATCCAACATTTTTATTCCCATCCATCCATCCATCCATCCATCTTTTCTTCCTGTACATCCATCCATCCATCCATCCATCATTTTTATTCCCATCCATCCATCCATCCATCCATCTATCTTTTCTTCCTGTCCGTCCATCCATCCATCCTTTTTTATTTCCATCCATCCATCTTTTCTTCCTGTCCATCCATCCATCCACCCATCCATCTTTTCTTCCTGTCCATCCATCCATCCTTATTATTCTCATCCATTCATCCATCCATCTATCCATCCATCTTTTTTTCCTGTCTCTTCATCCATCCATCCATCCATCTTTTCTTCCTGTCCATCCATCCATCCATCCATCTATCTTTTCTTCCTCTCAATCCATTCATCCATCCATCATCCACCCATCCATCTATTCATCCATCTTTTCTTCCTGTCCATCCATCCATCCATATTTTATTCCTGTCCATCCATCCATCCATCCATCCATCTTTTCTTCCTGTCCATCCATCCATCCATCATTTTTATTCTCATCCATCCATCTTTTCTTCCTGTCCATCCATCCATCCATCCATCCATCCATCCACCAATCCATCCATCCATCATCCATCTTTTCTTCCTGTCCATCCATCCATCATTTTTATTCCCACCCATCCATCCATCCATCATCCATCTTTTCCTCCTGTCATCCATTCATCCATCCATCCATCTTTTCTTCCTGTCCATCCATCCATCCATCTTTTCTTCCTGTCATCTTTCTATCCATCCATCCATCCTTTTTATTTCCATCCATCCATCTTTTCTTCCTGTCCATCCATCCATCCATCATCCATCCAGCCATCTTTTCTTCCTGTCCATCCATCCATCCATCCATCCATCCATCCATCTATCTTTTCTTCCTGTCATCCATCCATCCTTTTTATTTCCATCCATCCATCTTTTCTTCCTGTCCATCCATCCATTCATCCACCCATCCATCCATCCATCCATCCATCCATCCATCCATCTTTTCTTCCTGTCCATCCATCCATCCATCCATCCTTTTTTATTCTCATCCATCCATCCGTCCGTCCATCTATCCATCCATCTTTTCTTCCTGTCTATTCATCCATCATCCATCCATCTTTTATTCCTGTCCATCCATCCATCCACCCACCCATCCATCCATCCATCCATCTTTTCTTCCTGTCCATCCATCCATCCATCTATCCATCCTTTTTTGTTCTCATCCATCCATCCATCCATCCATCTTTTCTTCCTGTCCATCCATCCATCCATCCATCCATCTAGCCATCCTTTTTTATTCTCATCCATCCATCCATCCATCCATCCATCTTTTCTTCATGTCTATTCATCATCCATCCATCCATCCATCCATCCATCCATCCATCTTTTCTTCCTGTCTATTCATGCATCCATCCATCTTTTCTTCATGTCCATCCATCCATCCATCTATCCATCCTTTTTTATTCCCATCCATCCATCCATCCTTTCTTCCTGTCCATCCATCCATCCATCCATCCATCCTAGAGGAATAATCACTGTCTTCAGATTCCTTCTCTTCAAAGTATATGCCATACATAGAAATGATAAATTAATGTAAGTAGCAGGCAAATGACAAGTGATTTGGGTGTCCAAAGAAAGAAAATGACAAAGCCCATCTTGATCTAAAAGCTAGAAATGCATTCGTCTTGATAGTAATTGATAAAAGCTAAGTCATCACCTCATCACTGAAATTAATTTGAACAAAAATGCTTTGCTCTGCACAGTCACAGCCTCTCAATAGATCCACCAAAGGATGCGGTGACCTTGAGTTTGCTGAGTGATTTGATTGACAGTATACATAAAGCCCAGTCACACTAATCAGATCTAAACCACAGGGATCCTTGGAGAACGGTGATGTGACGAGCAATCTGATTCGCCCCGTCCTCGCTGTGGTATATGTGTGTGTGCACGTGTGAGTTTGTTTATCATTTTCACTGCCCTGGGTGGAAATTAAAGGGAAAAATAACATCTGGTGTGCCACAATGTGAAGAACAACATTGTATTTTCCCCTCTTCATTATATGGGAAAAATGAGATGACGCTGTCAGTGAAAGACAGAGCGTGTGGGAGAGGTCTCTTGAGACGCAAGAGAACTGTCACTTTCACAAACAAATCACGTCCTCTTGACTCGCGAAATGAACCAATTTGTTATGCGATTGTCAATGCAGCAACAGGTGTGAGTTACTCCTCGATTCTTCTGGCTTTTACTGGGTGTCCAAATTTACTGCAGGACACATAACAACCAGGGATATTATTTTTGGTTGAAGCACCTGCTGTTTGTAAGAATGGATTATTTGCACATACAGACCATGTGACTGAGGTTAATGCGGCCTTTTGGATATTCAAACAGTTTTACAAAAGGAAGTTAAACATATTTAAGGAGTCATAAAATGTTGTGAGAACATCATGGGAAAATTAAGGATATATGGATTCACATATGATTGACTACAGTGCTGAGAAAGACTGTTGTTGGCTAAACTAGCAAAGTCTAACACGTTTACACAAAGGAGTTATCGATAACAGTGTAATTATATAAATTAAATAAATTAAATTAAGTGTATTTATACTGTATGTTTATCTAAGTCATTTGATGCTAGGGACTATATTCTGTGTTTCATTTTCATTTTATGATCAACCAAATTTCTTATTATATATATATATATATATATATATATATATATATATATATATATATATATATATATATATATTTATCAAACATTTATTTTAGAAAACATACATTTTAATAAAATATTTAAAAATCACATAAAATGAAATACGTGACAACTTGCTCCAACCTAACATTTACATAAAAATCCCTTTTCCTGAGAACACAGTTCAACCTTTCTTTTAAGTTTGACCTGCATAATATTGTTAGCTATAAAACATTACAATAGTATAGTTTGTAGGATAGAATAAAAAAAAAAAAAAAAAAAAAAAAATCTTTATTTTTTTCATTTATTAAACTAGGTATTTTATTGTATTATTTCATACTTGGTGACTATCAAGGCAATTCAAGAAAACTGGGATTGTAGTTTAGCTGTAAAGCTGGTAAGACTAAAAAAAAAAAGTCTTTACCATATTTAACTAGCTAAAAAAAAACCTCTTGCCCTTGATTTCTGATTCAAAATGTGACTGGAAAAACATCTCTTCTCAAAAACTCTCCATTATATGGTGTTATTTGACTGGCCAAAAATTGCACAGAGAGTAAAAAATACGCTGAAGAAGTCAGTACTGAATTACAAAGATAACTGTCCTTTCAAAACATAAGTATTGACCTTTGAAAATTTTAATAAGGATGTTTATGGTCTACTGTCTATAATTATTCAGAAATGTAAATATAAGCAGTGAAACACAGATGCTGTGCATTGGGGCTAACATCCATTCTATATATAGCATTAAAACACAAAACTGGAGCCAGACATTAAATATGTCTGGATAAAGTAATGAATAATTAAAGGCAATTACATGGCATTCCCAAACACAAACAAGCAAGCATAATTATACATATACAGTATTTACATAAATAAAACAGAAATGCAGTTAAATAAAAACTCAAGGGACACTGCACACTTTTCTGATGGACTGGTAAAACAAAACCAAATGTTCTTTTACATTTGTAACCCTCCCCCCTCACAGTAATTCTTTGAAGAAAAACAGTGACATGTGGAAAACATACATGTTAGTATATGTACCCATGCCATGCCCAAAACACAAGTGTAATTCAAGATTTAAGAAGAAAAAAAAAAAAAAAGACATTTGGAAGCAATTTAACCATTTTACTAAGAAGTGTCAGGGGAACTCTTTAGACTCGCACATTATGTTACAGCGAAACTGCAGCATGGAAAAATCATTATTGTCTTTCATACAGTTACCACAGCAACACACGTCAATAACATTTTGATGTCAACAGAATTAACTTCTAATGATTCGTTTTGAGGAACAGGACACCTTCATCTCTCACAGCAACACCACTTTGGCCAATATTGTTTGAAGCAATGCAACAATAGTGTATTTCTGACTTAATGAGCTTGTTTGTTCTCTGAAAGGAAAGACTACATGTACTTATGCAGGTCTGGTTTCAATTACTTTAAGTGGCCACTGAGAACGAGAGCTGTGTCCATTTTTGTGCTGCTCGGCTAAGTGAAGTCCATGTGTCTTTGCGACAGTTAGCAATTCGGCTTTTCAGGACTCAATCATAAAACAAAACACCCAGATCTTAATAAGACACATGTAGGCAGAACAAAAGAGAGAGGAAAAGACAGAGGGACAGACTCCATTTTTGCCTAGGAAAAAGGCTGTAGTTCATTTAATATGTTGTTGACCTACAGTACAGAGGAGCATGTTGTCACACTATTTGGGATAAGTTGTAACAATGCAAAATAGCCTTTAAATAGCCTATAATATCAAAGATTAACATATAATTGTATTTATTTATGGTAAATAGCATTACTTAAGCTAACAGAAATTCTATATTATATAATAATATAAAATTACAACAAAAAGTCCCAATCTGACATTTATGAAACAAAAATTATGGACAAATACAATCACAATTGTATAAAAACAAAAATTATTACCTTTTCTACAAGTGATTTCCATATTAATTATTCTAAGCAGCATGGGTCTACAGTGTGTTTAGGCATAAGTCAGGTCATCATAATTGGTTTTACTGTTCAACTGTTGCTTTTTGTTCAAAGCAGAAATTATATATATATATATATATATATATATATATATATATATATATATATATATATATATATATAAAATAATAATAAATACTGATATTAAGTACATGTATATAGTCCTGCACTGAACTTCCACCAGCCTGTCAGTCTAGAGACAGAGAATCAAAAACTATAACATTTTAACACAGAGATACACAGCAGAATTCACTCCTTTTAAAAAAAAATGTTATGCCCCATAAAGTGTGTCAAGATGCATTTAAGTGTATGTTTATCAGTATCCTCTGGGGGTGTCTGAACACTGCACAAGTACGGCAATAAACAATGAAATATCAATGTAAAGCATTAAAAAAAAATGTGATACAGACTGTACTTAAGTGTACTTCATGTGTAACCTTAACAAGCTGAGCTTAAGTTTAAATTAACTCACTATTATACAGCTGTGTAAAATTAAAATTAAAATTACATTTAAAAAAATAATGTAATTTTCCACATGTCAGAGTTTTTCTTCAAAGAATTACTGTGATTAAAAATTTTAAAATAAATTAACTTTTATCCTGCAAACCACACCTTTATTTCACAAACACTTTTTTTTTTTTTTTTTTTTTTTGCAGCCATTTAATAAACTTTATATTGTCTTTTTTGTTGATATCTTCTGTCTAATGTTGTCTAACGATTTGTATAATTTTCGCAGATGAGATTCTTCCAGTTTATTCACCACTTTATTTTGGCGTTGACGCCTCATTGAACTGCTTTATCACGTGACCATTATAGTGACATCACATGGAATACTGGACATCGGCTGTTAAAAAATGGCACGTGATGGAAGTGCTGCTTGATTTTTGTTGAGAGATAAACTTGCAAAGACAGTTGAAATGTGGACTGAAAAAATTAAGGTTTGTTAAATGCAGTGATCTGACTGTGTAAATAGATTTTATTATAGTTTGTGCATTGTAATGTCTGAATCTACTAGTCTTTCAACTTAGCTAAATACTAACAGCAGGAGAAGAAAACTGAATTCTGTTTTTGAAATCCAGACAAATATGGACAAACTGAGTAAAAATGATTAAAGGTTTAGTAGCACTGTAGTCCTAAATCTAATTTAAGGCAACAAGTGAATCAATTGTACAATACATGGTACAATACAATGGTACAATAAAATTCTAGCTTATATATGCTTTATATATATATATATATGCTTTATATATATATATATATATATATATATATATATATATATATATATATAAAAGTTATGCATTATAGACAAATATTTTCTCTATTTCAATACAATATTGTCTACAAAGGAAGATGTTGTTTAGTTAATAGCCCCGACTTAATATAAAATTAGGTGTTTACTAAACCATGGTTTTACCATTATTTAATAGTTAATTAGTGACAATAATTCATGTTTTGTAAAACAGTTTTGTTTGGTGAATATGACAAACAAGTCTGTTTCATATTTTTCCCCAAACGCAGGGATCTCAAGACATGTTTTTCTAAGTTTCAAGCTTCGTTTAACTTGACACAGTGACCTTAAAACCGTACATTTATGACGCGATGCAACAGAGACGCTCCAAAAGCATCCGTCTGATGCAGGTGTACATTGACATGTCAAGCCCTTATAATAAATCTCAGACTGGGTTGACGAATTCAATTGCAAAATGGATTGCTATGAACTAGTAAGTGTTATTTCTTAATTGCTTATGCCTCAAAAGTATAGGAAATGGCTATTATTCCCCACAAACTTTGCTTTTGTGACCAGGACAGTGATATTTGAAATGTACCTATTTCCAATGAGAAAACGGGCGAATTTGTGTCTTTTCGTTCACATAAAGTCAGAAAAAAACAACATATGAATCCAAAATCCTTCTTTATCTGTGGTCCAATGAAGACACCAGCTTTGACCTTTGCCTCAGACAGCTTAGAGAAGAAGTCTTGAAGGTACTTGAAGGCTGCCGACTCCTTATCTAGAGCTCTGACAAATTGTTTCATAAGGCCCAATTTGATGTGCAGTGGTGGCATCAGCACCTTCCGGGGGTCCACCAGTGGCTCCCACTTAACATTGTTCCTCCCCACAGAGAACTCGGTCTGCTGTGGCCAGTCCCGCCTGTGGTAATGCGCCTTGGTGTACCTGCTGTCCCAAAAGCAAAGAGAGCAGGGAAACTTGGTAAAACCGCCTTGGGGACCCATCAGGAATGCCACCATTTTGAAGTCTCCTATGACCTCCCAGCCGTACTCATCATACTTCAAGGAATCCAGCAAGGTCGTGATGCTGTTGTAATCCTCTCTGAAGTGCACCGAGTGAGCCAGGGGACGAGACGGGTACTTGTTACCATTATGGACCAGCACGGCTTTGAATATTACTTTAGTATAAATACATGTTAATTTGGATTCATACTTTATGTGAACAAAAAGTCACAAATTCGCCTGTTTTCTCATTGGAAATAGGTACATTTCAAAATATCACTGTCCTGGTCACAATAGCAAAGTTTGTAGGGAATAATAGCCATTTTCTATACTTTTGAGGCATAAAAATAATAATAATTTGTTACACAGTGTAATTATTTAACCATTATATATTGAAATATTGTTATTTGAGGGGTTTTCTCAGCAAATATTTATGTATTTGATTAATTGTGATTAATTATTTGGCATACCATTTAATAAATTCAACAAAAAATTTTAATCGATTGACAGCATACACACACACACACACACACACACACACACACACACAACCGTTCAAAAGTTTAGGGTCACTTCCCATCTATTTTGGGCACTTATTGACTGCTTTTCTTAATTATTCGGTCCAAGTCATCCATTTCAAAAACTGTTTTTTTTATTAATTTTATTTATAAAATTTTAGTTTTGTAATTAAATCAATTAATATGTTGGCACAATTATATTTTTGTCTACAAAACTAATTTCAAACATTTAAGCATATGTCTTCAGATCAAAAGATTTTTAAGATCATGAGAAACATTTCAGGCAAGTGACCCCAAACTTTTGAACGTTAGTGTATATACAGTATATATATATATATATATATATATATATATCAGTGGCGGCCTGTGTATTTTAAGTATAGGCCTTCAGTGTGATTCATGCCATTAAGAAAACAGTTTCACAATGAATAAGACACCGTATGCCTATCAAACATTACGTGGCAGTCAACTAATAATACCAATTGAAAAACACGTCCACTCCCGAAAGCCAGAACCAAGGAGGTCTAATACCAAGAAAAAGCTCTCTAATAATATTTGCAATTTAAATTTTGCTTGCAATAAATTTTGTTTTGTCAGGGCACACGGTTACTTTTCAAAACTTGATCAAACACTGAATGCTCAAGCAGCCTAATTTATACTTAGAAAACTCCTGATGTTGCTATAACAATGCCAAAAGCACTTACCAATTTACTTGAAGTGAAAATCAGTCCCGTTTAATCAATCGCACAATCATGCAGAACATCTCAGATTTTTAAATCCATAAGGATCTCTTTCTCAGTGGTGATGTGGCAGTGACAGCCGACTCGTCAGCAAGATCTCACGCTCTTCGCTTTCAAATTACATGCATCATTTAAAGCGTGATTGCGTCACTCAAGGCCAGCTAGAAGGCCTCGACTGGGACATATCCTAAAGACCACACTCACCAAGAACAAATAAATCAATCTGATTAGCTGATGAATCTGACAATCTGACTTTAGATGCCTATTCACTGCACTGTTGAAGGATTCTGTGGAAATTCTGAAGGCCTGATGGGGTGGAGCTCAGACTCACGCGCTGCTTCGGCTAAGGAGCATGGCTTCGGGCATGCGATTTGTGAAACAGTTGTCATACTTTGCTTGTAAGCATCGAGGAATAAATTCTGATTGGATAAACCTTTTGTTTTTGCTATTCGTTTGTAGATGAATTAGGAGTGGATAGCATTGAAAATACATTGGCAAAAAGGTCAATGAGAATGGATGAAAAAATATTTATTTATTAGGCATGTTACGCCAGCACAGAAAGCTTTGCTGGCCCTGAGAATTCCCCACGGATATATATATATATATATATATATATATATATATATATATATATATATATATATATATATATATATATATCTCAGTGACCCCTTTATTAGGTATACTTCTACACCTACTCATTCATGCAGTTATCTAATCAGCCAATCGCGTGGCAGCAGTGCAATGCATAAAATCATGCAGATACAGGTCTGGAGTGTCAGTTAATGTTCACATCAACCACCAGAATGAGGAAAAATTGTGATCTCAGTGATTTCAACTGTGGCATGACTTTTGGTGCTAGATGGGCTGGTTTGAGTATTTCTGTAACTGCTGATTTCTGAAAGTCTCAGCATTCTGTTCTTGGCTGACAGAAGTGGAACCTGACTTGGTCTTCTGCTGTTGTACAGAGGGGTTATCTGAGTTACTGTAGCCTTTCTGTCAGGTCAAACCACTCTGGCCATTCTCCGTGACCTCTCTCATCAACAAGGCGTTTTTGTTTGCAGAACTGCCACTAAATGGATGTTTTTTTTTTTGTTTTTTTGGCACCATCATGAATAAACTCTAGAGACTGTTGTGTGTGAAAATCCCTGGAGATCAGCAGTTACAGAGATACTCAAACAGTAGGTACAGTAGGTGTACAGGTGTCCTAATAAAGTGGTCACTAAGTGTGTGTGTGTATATATATATATATATATATATATATATATATATATATATATATATACACATTAGTATTTAATTAAAACATAAAAATATGTGACAAACTGCCTCCAAAAGAAACTTAAATTAACCTGAAAACACAGTTCAACAATTTGTTTAAAATCAGCCTTCATTACATAGTTGATCCTTGCCTTAATGTGTGCCAGTGTGGATTTCTATTTCACTTGTTTACCCAACAGCTATTACAAAAATATGATGATATTGGAATTTTATTTTGGAAAAATTCCTTAATTTAATTAATTTAAGAAGGTTTTAAATTAGGAGTTTGAAACCAAGTGCTAAAAAAATGGCACATTTGTGTAACTGGACATTCGACAGTAAAAAAATTTTTTTTTTCAAAAGTCAACGGTATCTTAGGGTAGGTTAAGCATCCATTGTAGCTAATTTTCTGCAGGTTACCATGCAGGACACAATCACTTGTCATTTCAATTACACAAACATCACTTGTAATTCACTGTAAGTATGGAAGAAAATCAATGCTTGTAAAGAGGATTATGCTTCTGTGCTAGAGACCGTACACAGGGACTCTGTGGAATAGATAAACAACAAAAAGTTGCTTGGTTTGCGGTTGACCACTCTGCATTGTTGTGAATGACAAATCTATTAGCATTTGTATCTGCTTTTACAGGCTTGCACTCATGTTTATAGGCCAACGTCACTATCACCATCTTAAAATCAAGAAATCTGATTTGAAGGAGAACGTTTTTTTTTTTCTTACACTTAAAATAAAATGAATTAATTGTATTATGTGGACAATCTCAAAGACAATGTTTGCAACGCAAAAAAATAAATAAAACATTGCCCCATCGAGTCCATCAAGATCATTTATGGAAACAAAACTGCAAAAAATAGGTATTTCTAAAACCGTCATGGTTATGATGCCATACCTAACAGAGCATTAACATAAGACCGCCCACATTTACACATTAGCGTCTGTTTAGTATTGAGCAACTTGGCAGGTTCGTTTTCTATGAAAATTTATCATAACATAGGTCATTTACATATAGAAGTCTTAAAGGTACAAATTTACTTAAAGCTAAATTACGAATATTTTGGGAGCACTGTTAATTTTTAAATTGATGTATAGAGTATATGGTTCTTGATGTTACATTTATAGGTTCTTTAGATCAGCGTATTGGTTTCTGGGTTCTTTAAAGCACAAATAGATATGTTCTCAAGAACTAGAGAAAAAAAAGTTCTTAGTGGAACTTAAACAGGTTCTACAGCAGCCTTCAACTGTAAAACTCTTTTGGTTCTAATTTGAACCTTTATTTTTAATAAGTGTATTTACTTTATTAAACTGCTTATTAAAGTAAGCAAACATATTTCATTGGTTAAAAATAAGAAGAATTATGCTGTCATCTGACATCAAGTCTAACTCGAGTAATTAATTTCATAAAGTAATATTGATTTGTTGAGCAATGTGGCCATCAACATAATAAAATCTTTAGTTATAACTCTCCCTAAATTAAAATTTTGGTAACACTTTACAATAAGTTTCCATTTGTTAACATTATTAAATGCATTAGGTATCATGAACAAATAACAATATATGTGGTACATCATTTATTAATCTTTGTTAATGTTAGTTAATAAAAATACAACTGTTCATTGTTAGTTCATGTTAATTCATATTGCATTAACTAATGTTAACTAATACAACCTTTGATTTTAAATATGTATTAGTATACATTGAAAGTAACATTAACTAAGATTAATAAATGCTTAATAAGTATTGTTCATTGTTAGTTCATGTTAACTAATGTTGTTAACTAATGTGAACAAATGGAACCTTATTGTAAAGTGTTACCAAAACTTTTATATCAGAAATAAATCAACAATTTGGGCTTGATTTCATGAAAACTAAATGACTTTAAGATTTATTATAATTATGTGCAATAAGGTCTTCTATATGTTGTTTCATAGACAGATATACTTTGTCAAAAAATTACATTTGAAGTCGAATATGGCTTATTTTTATAACGCATTTTATTAGCGTAAAGTCACAGCAAGACATTTCCTGGTAATGCCATTACTGATATTTAAGCTATTTAGAATGCAGAAACATGATTTAATCACACTTAAAAAAATAAATAAAAAAGAGATTACGTATATCTGGAGAGAGGTGTGCTGCACAACTACGTGGCATGTAATTGCTTCTCAAATCCTCTGTTAAAGACCTGGTCAAAAAGGTATATATATATATATATACACACAATATCACAAAGTACTTACAATGGATTACAGCTCCAGATTCTTGAACTACATAAGAGGCAGCATTAGGTACAGATAAGATGGGAAATTGAAACGAACTTAAGTTGTACATGAATTACTTTTCTCAGAATGTATGGACTTTAAAAGAAATAAAAGACTGTGAGCTAACAAAAGTCTGTAGATAATGCCAGTCAAAAATAGTCAGACATTTAAACCTGCTCAAACCTTCTAGACTTAGACTGTATTTTTTTTTTTTTTTTTACAAAATATGCATTCTTAGAAGAGTTCCACATCCACATCCAATTCTGGTTGCACCATATGTAACCATGCACACCATACATGTTCGACTATGAACAAACTATCTATCTGGTTAAAAAGTCCCATGAGAATGACTCAAGAAGAAAAAAGATAAGTCCAAAGTTCTGGAAATAATTTCATTTGCAGATTAGAAGGGGCAAGCTGCGTGCAGCGTGTCAGGCGCGGGTGTATGTGTGCCTGCGTGACGGTAGGGGACAGTGATTCAATCAGCTCTCTCCTGGGAGATGTCCATATCTGTGCAAGGATATGCTGCTCTTGTTTACAGTGTATCCTCTCACAAACTATTACAGACACCTCATAAGAGAACTGCCAGTGAATATCTCCAAGAAGGCATTAAAATCAACGCCACTCAAAAGCTGTTTGCAGCCCAATTTTCACGCTCTTATCTTCCCCTCCCTCTCCCTCTGTCTGAATACAAGCTAGCAGGAGAAGTGTAGAAGTAGTTTAACTTTACAACACACCCCGCTATCAAGCCTGTTCATGTGGAGACTGTAAAGTAGGAAACAACAGTTCTGAATTTTAAGTATGCTTCTAATGAATCTTTTGGAGAGTCAAATCGTGCTGTAACGGGTTCCCGAACTGGTGTCTCCGGCTCACCTTTATCTCTTGCAACCCGCTGATTACGAGACTCAGCGCCAGCCATGCACCCTCACGGCCCGGCCACACCCTCCTCCTCATCACACTTGCATTAATAATTGAATGCGCAACTGAGCTGTATGACTTTTTAGGTAAACTTGCAGTGGTGCAAAACAATTAGCGTAATTTCCCTGGTGTTGATTGGTTCAGTGGTTTTGGTGGGATACTTAGAAATGCATTCTTAAGACGTTGTTCTCTTGATAGATAGAAGAAATAGCCACAGTTTTCCAAGATGTAATAGTTCAAAATTCTAGGTACTAGCAATAAAAGACAAGCAGCAAGTTCAATATGTTTCTCCAGAATCCTAAAACTGTGTCCTAAACAGGCGCTACGCGACAAGTTTCGCGACAAGTTTCCAGCAACAAGCGATCTGTCCACACTAAACACAAAACTGCTGCGCAACACAATAACAGCCAATCAGCACATACATGATATTTAATGTACAGTTGTGTGGAACAGGAGTTTGGCTAGTTACTTTATGTGCCTGGTCAGGACATGCATGAAACCATGCACCATGGTGTAAAGCAACTTGATGACCACAAATAAAAATATAGCTGCAAGCAGCAATTACGGGGCCAAGCACACCAACGGCATGTTAGGAAATATGATTAGACATCATTGATTATGATTTTAAGAAAAGCAGTATAAATGACATAAGATGCTTAAATTACAATACTATTATATATTATTATACCTTTTGACTAATAGATGGCATTGTCACTAAATGTATATGGTGTGGTCAGGGTTTGGTGACAATGACGTCAATACACCACGTCAATACACCAAAGCGTTGTTGAGACACAGCCTCAGATTCTTTTTGATGTGTTGATGTTTACTTCGTTGGTGCGCTATTCGAGAACTGTTTTGTCTGTCAAAAAGCTTTTGATAAACTTTTGCTGTGAGTGTCCCTAAATAATACATGACAAATTTCATACGAATCGGATGTACAGCCTAGGGTGAGTTTGAAAAAGTAGATTGTCAATTAAATAAAAAATGCCGGACAGGCAGTATGGTTGACCGTGGCAAATTGGGTCTCATCGTACTTGGCATGACCCGAGGAATCTAAAGAGAGCAGTTACATGACAATAGTCCAAACTCAAGCATTAAAAACATTTTTCAAGATTCAAAAACAGTCTCAAGATTTTAGGCCAATTCAGGAGTTATAAGCAAAAATACATCTTTCATGTTCCCTGACCACTTGGTGGCGCTGTGCCGATACTGTGCATGTACCCTCAGCTCATCCTTGTGATGACATATAGCAAGTTTTGTGTCAGTACACTAAAGCATTGCGAAGATACAGCCTCAAGTCCATTTTGGAGTGCTCACTGTTGAATTCGTTGATGCAGTGGTTCAGTCTATCTTCTTGAATTCCACAAATGTTTATAATAAGCATTTCAGATGAAACGTGCAACATTTTGAGGGAATATGACACACAGTTTAGGAGGAGTTCGAAAAGTAGGTTATTCAGAAAATTCAAAATGGCAGAAAATCTAGTCGGCCGGAAATTGAAACCATGGTATGCAATCGACTCGGCACGAGTCCCTACTTGAAACATAAGGAAGAATAATTATAAGAAAACTAACGGGTGTATATGTTGCTTCTGTTATGTATGGGATCTAATATCCACCCTTATGTTCTCCCACCTTGACGGAACAACCAACTATTGCACTGCAATAAATCTGAACGTGGGTGTCTTGAGTTCCAGAGCATAAATAGTTCAAGCAGTTCCTGTCGGATGTGAGGCCATAACTTGCGTGCTCTCGATGTCACAATTTGGCAGGCGGAAAGAGATAACATTCAATTCTTAAATGCACTCAGTTTACCCTATCCATCTGTTCCAGACACTTGCCAAGCGGGTCGACGATAGGGTGAGCATTTGAGGGCATAACTCTGTAACAAGACCAACACTAAATGTGTCCACTCTCAAGGCATTTTGCGAAACTCTGGAGTTAGCAAATGTGGAGATACACTGCTCCCTTTATTCAGAAATGCATCAGATCAGTTGTTCATAAGATGTTGGGATGCAATGGGGATCTCTTCAAATACATTTTGGTGCAATCAGAAAGACACAATAGAATGGAGAGATTCAGGTACACGTTCACTTTCTCTGCTCCTCTGTGGTGGAATAACCTTCCAACCTCCACATGATCTGCTATTACCTTCTCAACATTCAAAAACCAGCTGAAAACACATCTGTTCCATGAACACTTAACCAACCCACACTAATTGCACTTACTACTGCACTTAACCTGCACTTAATGTGCAGAAGAAAAAAAGGGGGAAAAAATCCTTGTCTGTCTCTTTCTATCCTTGTCTGTGCTAGCATCTTCGCTACTCCAGCCACTGTGAGAACTTGGCAGTCCTATACTGCAGATGTTGTTGAACTTTGTATGCAGATTGCTTGCTATCTGTCTCATTTGTAAGTCGCTTTGGATAAAAGCATCTGCTAAATGACAATGTAAATTATTAGTCTTGTTAATAACAAAATCAACAAGTCCTGGAATGCTTGTATGATTTATGAGAATTTTATGGAAATTTATTATAAGAGGAATTTCAGATAAAGCAGAACAGAGTTTAGCCTTGCGCTAATGCTCAGTGAAATTTGTCGTTACGGAAACTCATCTTTTTATCATACAGAAGAAAAATTAGATAAAGAATAACACCATGAGATCAAGAGAAGTTGGAGCTGAATGAGGAATCTATGGTGTAATAAGGTAATAATATCTAATATTTAAACTCATAAAACAACCCTGCTTCAGATAAATAAAAAAGGGATAAATATTGCTTTGGAAGGCGGTGATACATCTGTCACCTTCTCTCAAAAGATTTCTTAAATGGTCTAAATAAATTGAAATTATGCCAGTTAACTGCCAGGTTCAACCTTCACCAGCTTCCTGAAAGGCGACAGTAATTTCAGAGTGGATTAACAAGTTAATGTAGCTTGGTAACTTTTGATGGAATAAGTTTCAAAGCATCCTGCTCAATTCTCATTTGAATTGCTGGAGGTGCAATCATGGCCAAGCTGGGTGAATCTGAGGACAATCATAATGGATGAAAACAGGAAGCTTCTTGTCTTTGTCTGGGAAAATTGCTATGTAAATTGAGCAAGAATTGGTAAGGAAATTTAAAACACCTTATATTAAATTTGTGTCATTTTTTACTCTCATGTCATTGCAAGCCCATTGACACAAAAAGAGAAATTCTGAAGAATGTGCGGGTCACCCTTTTTGCCATGCAGTTACAATGAAAGTGCTAAGCAGTTTCAAGCTTTAAAAAGGATGCAAAAGCACCATAAAGGTATCACAAATGTGTTCCATTTGGTATTTTTCCACCTGCTGTTGTAGGGTTATTTTTAAGTCACTGCAAAAGGGGTCGGTGGAAGAAGATGGAGAGGGTAAATTGTTTAGATTTAGTATGATTTTTTTATTTATTTTTTTTGACCATTTCATTATTTTGATTAAATTTTTTTGTTTTGTTTGAAGAGTAATTTGAATTTAGAAATACTTTTGGTTGAATTTCTCTGTGTTTCAATTAATGAATTTCATTTTAAAATCAAAATTTACTGGTAAAAGTGAAGTGTGTGCCGATACAATCCTTGTTAATACTAGCCATGATTTGTGTGTCAGTAGATGGAAATGACTATTAATACTTGCAATCTCTATAATTTAACTGAGGCTACATTCAAATCCTGAACCACATTGTACATGCATATAAAAGGAGCGTGTCACTGTCATAGAAATACTGTATACCAGACATTCAACATGGATGCAGTTAATGCACAAAAGAATGTCCATATTTCCATATTCTGTACTTCTAATTCATTGCATGCAGTCCATTTACACAACCAACTTCTTATGAATGTGCTGTCTTTGTTTATATCTACATAATGGATTACATAACAGGACACTGCAATAACTGAAGAAGAACCTCCAGATTAAATTGAACTTGACCCAGCCCATTAGTGCTTTGAGCGTGATTTCACCAAATCCACTTGCGCCTAGACTTAGCACATACTTGCCCAAAAATAGCAAAACTTCATGGCCATGCCCATTGATTTAGCACTTGACTAATGGCAAAGCGCTATGCTTGCCCTCTTAAAATAGAGCCACAAAATTTAAAGGAATGTTTCCGGTTAAGTGCAGTTTAAGTTTGTAAATTTGTAACATAATGTTGATTACCACAATGTTGATTTTCACATTGTCCCATCGCTTATTAAAAAAGCAAAAGTCACAGTTACAGTAAGGCACTTACAATAGAAGTGAATGGGGCCAGTCCATAAACATTAAAACACACACAGTTTCAAAAGTACAGCTACAAGACGTTAACATTATAAATGCAAACACGATTTTAGTGCAATAAAATGTCTGTTCTAAATGATTTTAGTGCAATAAAATTGTTTACAGGATTTACCAGTGTTACGTCATCATGGCAGTGAAGTTGTAATTTTCGATGTAACATTATTACACAGATAAAATTAGTAAGTTATTTGATCCTACTAAAATCATGTAGACATTTGTAATGTTTATGTCTTGTGGATATATTTTAATGTTTGTGGACTGGCCCCAGTCATTTCCATTTTAAGTGTCAATGAAACTGTGATTTTTGCTTCCTCTTTTTTTCAAAATATTTGAGAGCTGTCAAGATTTTCAATGAATAATGACTTACATTTCAGACTGTTTCTCACACAGGCTTGGAATATAGTGCACAAGTCATATGGACCACTTTAATGATACTTTTATGGTGCTTTTGCATCCATTTTGAAGCATAAAAATATCAGTCCCCATGTTTTCTAATTGCATGGAAAATAGCAACCAGCACAATCTTCCGAGTTTCTCCTTTTGTGTTCTAGAGAAAAAAGAAACTCATATGAATTTTGAATAAAATGAGGGTGAGTAGAATACAGCTATTGTTTGTGGCTTCTGTTTGCTGGTTTATTTGTTTGTTTGCACTTCTAAAGATCCCTTTTGTGTTTCACAATCTAATACATTTCTTGCTTGACTAGTTAGAGTCTTTGGTGAAGCACTATGATGTGAGATAAGAAAAGAAATCGAGCTCAGAAAGAATTACAGAGCAGGCCAGAACATTCCACCGGGACTCATTTCCAAACTCTAATTAAAGGAGTGGAGCAGTAATATGGATACACCTTACAGGTATGTCAAGCTGTAATGTAAGATGTCATGATTTAGAATTGTGGAGATGTTCAAAGCTTTTTTATTAGCGGTTGTTATCTTCTGAAGAGATTGGCATCAAAACGCCATTTGCAAAAATGGTGTTCTCATAAATACACTGTTAGATGTTAAATTACGTCACCAGGAAGCTTTTCAAAGCTCGGCATTCCGAGAAAAGTGAAGTCAGACACAAAATTAAACCTTTTCATTTCAACACTCGCCCTTTGATAAAAACCCATCTCAGAACCTATTCAGAAATTGTGTTTTATTATTAGAAAATCAATTATGTGGACTTCTTTTGACTATCAATGCAAAAAGAAAAGAAAAAAAAGCAGTTTTCACATGTCTGACAGTGGATCACAAAAGATATAATAGACCTGAAGATGAAGAAAGCCAGAGTATTCCTGTGAGCAGTGGAGATTTGACATCTATCAAGTATTGAGCGCTATGTCTGGCTACTTTTTATTCGGAATTGCATAACCAAAAGTGTTGGGGAGGAAAATAGCATATGAATGTGTATTCTGTTCCCGTAGAGTAAAGCCACAAACAAAAAGGGCTTCCTGTCAGTTCTGAAGCATTCTCTCTCTTTTGTGTCTAAGGCTTGAGTTGAATTAACCATCCGCATGACTTGTCTGGGATGATTTTGGATGTGTGGCATCAGAATAGCCAGCAGTCCTAGAATGACTTGTGTAAAGTACAATGAAGTCTGTGTGGAGAGATGGAGAGGAGAGGGAGACGGTGCTAGTGATTGCTGGTGGACACTGGCTTTTAGTGGAAAGTGATATCAGTTTTTGGCTGCTGTGTTGGCTGTCAAAAGAGACTGATCAAATCACTACAGACCTTAAAGCTGAAAAGAGACATCTGCAATGGAGACAGTCTTTCTCTTTCTCAAATACACACATTCCTTGACCAACCTATAAAAATGGGGACTGCCAATTGACGTCTACTGTTTTTAAAGGGATAGTTCACCCAGAAAAGACAGTTATGTCATGATGTCAGGCAGAGTAACAGTCTCAGTCACCATCCACTTTCACTGTATCACTGAAAGTGAATTGTGACGGGGGCTAATATTCTGCCTAACATCTCCTAATATGTGCCCCTGAAGAAAGAAAGTGAAATGGGCTTGGAATGACAGAATTTTCATTTGTGGGTGAACTATCTCTTTAAATAATTTATCGTTAAACTTAATTTATTTAGTACTGATGAATCCTAACCTAAACGCTAACCTTTAAGTACAACTCTTGACATTTTAAGAAGTGACTAAACACATTATTTTGTCTCATTTTGACAATTTTTTTTCCTTTTTGTCAATGTCACTAAAGAAGTTTTTTTCGCTAACAAATCGCGTAAACTATGTCGTGACCAACTGACTATTATAAAGTGTGATCAATCATGGTGTAAACATGCAAATAAATTCAAGTTCTTTGTAAATTAGCGAATAAACTTTAATTATTTCTAAACTTGGTCAAAAGCACTGAGATGTTTTATTTACAAAATTATCTGGCCTAAGATACTTTGCTACAAAAGTAAAGCAATAAACTATTTGATTTACTACATAAAAAAATAAATAAAAATAAATAAAAAATAATTTTTTATTATTTATTTTATTTATTTAATTTTTTATATTTTTTTTCTTCTAAATTTTCTTGCCTAAGATGCTTTGCTGAAAAAGATGAGATATTTTATTAAAAAACAAAAACAACAACAACAAAACAATATGTAAAAAAAAAAAAAGTATTTTTACAAAAAAAAAAAAAAAACTTTTGGGCCTAAGATGCTTAGCTACAAAGGTAAACCAATGAGATATTTAATATTTTTCTAAATAAAACAAAGTGAAATAAATATAAATATAATATTAAATTTAAAAAAAAAAAAATATACTGATTTTTAATAAAAGTATTTTTTCATTTTTTTTCCACCTAAATTTTCTGGCCTAAGATGCTTTGCTAAAAAAGAATACAAAATGTCCTGCACACTGTCATAGCTTGCAATTTCTTTTGTTTTAGTCAAAGACCTTCTTCAGGCATCTGACGTTTATTTATTTGTCAACAAATGAATGAGAAATTACATGCTACCCTCCACATCCACCTTACCAGAACATAATTCCTAAATGAACCCAACATGAGTATGTAAGCTACATTCTGCAGTTGCTCATAGTTCAGTTACGCAATACTCTTGGGTAGGACCAGTCAAGTTTACAGTTTCTCCTCAAAAAAAGTAAAGATGAAGAAGAATGGGAACAAAATAAAGCGTGTGAAATCCTTGAGTGAGGCGAGGGGTGGAATAATCTCTTCAGAACACTGAGCAGTCTGTGTGGACAAGATGTAACAATTCAAAACGCACACAAAAGGGATTTAATTGAACTTCGTAGAAATCAATAGCTCAGCTTTGGTCCAATTCATTCCATGACAGAAATCGAGACTCTAAGTGAATTTTAACTTGAGGATGGTGGGGAATGGAAAAGAGTGGGAGAGAGAAAGTGTGTGTGGGGAAAAGGCAGAAGTTTAGACAGAAGAAAGAAAAACAGTGAAAGTAGCATTGCTCCCAGGAAAGCCCTTTAGCGGCAAATTGAAAACTAGAAAGGCAGCTGATGCACTTTGAATGCTCTTCTGTCCATGTCCCAGTGCTATAAGATCATATTTAAAAGTAAAGAAAAATGGCTGCCTCACTTGGCAACAATTGCAAAACTCTGGAATGTGACTTTTAAAAGTTCACTATACAGTATTAAGGGGCTGTTCACAAACAACACGTACTAGGGTGATAAAACGTTAGAAGCAGTGCAACAGATGGAACAGAAAGCAGATGTCTTAAGACGTGATTTAAAAGTCCTTTTAACTTGACTCAACACAACGAGATGCTAGAAAAGCAGCAAGAGACATCGCAATATTCAAATTGGACCGTCTAGTGTGTTTACATATAAAAACAACTCCAGAACAGTGCAGGAGGATGCAAAATTTGTCTTGTATGAACGGTTCCTAAAAATAATCTCATAACGGTAATATCAAAATAAACAGTTATTTTATAAAATCTCCAAAATGGCAGATAAATGTGTGGCCCACATAGTATTTTGGTCCACTTAAACAAGTTTTAAAGCTTCAGATAAGTATGTGGCAAAGTAAACGTTCATTTGGAACTCACTTATTGGATTTGTGGTCGACGACTTGGTTGTTGAGGTCCAGCAGAGCAGAAGCGTGGTGGATAAGATGGCTGTTGTAAAGGAGGGAGTTTCTCCTGAGGGTAAGAAGACTTTGACTAAACTTCATCCCCATCTCTTCCATTTCATGTGTGCCTATCTGAAGACCCTGTGAGGGGAAAAATAATTCAGATTGACATTTGACATTAATGACTGACAGACTGACTGATTGAGGGCTGTCAAACAGTATGTAAGTCTCTTATTTCTTTAGCTATCTGTAGCCACTTTCAGCAGCCCTTCTGTGTTTGCTTGAAGGATACATATACAGTGGACTGAATAAGTATTTGGACAATTAAAGCCAAGGTGTGATGTCATTTAACAATGCTACCATACTTTCTCCATCCCATTTTAATATGCAGAGACATCTAAGGGCCATTCTATGGAGCCCTTTAGAGGACAAGGCAGGATTATTATTTTTATTTTATTTTTTTGCTGAAATAGTTTTGCGTACCCTTGCAATAGTTTGCATTCCCTCGCAACAAATTTACCATGGTTTTTCTACAGTAACTATATTTTAACCATGATATACAAGAAAACAAAAACAATGGTAATAAAAATCTTAATTTTGTGGTTACCATGGTTCTACTACAAATACCATGGTTAAAATATGGTATCTGTAGTAAAACCATAACAACAATATTAACCTGGTTAATCTATAGTAAAACAATGGTTACTATATTCAGTACTGTGCAAAAGTTTTAGGCATTTGTGAAAAATGTTGCAAAGTGAGGATTTCTTCAAAAATAGTGACATAATTAGTTTTCATTTATCATTTAACATCATTCAAAGTCTAGTAAATATAAAAAAAAAAGCTAAATCAATATTTGGTGCGACCAAATTTGCTTTCAAAACAGCACCAATTCTCCTAGGTACACCTGGACACAGTTTTTCTTGGTTGTTGGCAGATAGGATGTTCCAAGCTTCTTGGAGAATTCACCACAGTTCTTCAATATATTTAGGCTGTCTCAATTGCTTCTGTCTCTTCATGTAATCCCAGACTGACTCAATATTCAGTGGGGGGCTCTGTGGGGCCATGCCATCTGTTGCAGGGCTCCCTGTTCTTCTATTCTATTCTATTTGCAGAAGGAATGTTTGGGAGTCTAAAATGTATATTACCTATTGACACACTAAAGCTGAAGATATAATAACCATCTTAAAGACAAATGTTTTTGTTAAACATCTTATGTGCCTAAGACTTTTGCACAGTACTGTAGATGCTGTATGCTGTATTAAAACCATGTTTTCCACCAAAAACTATGGTTACTACAGTCAACAAGTACAATTTTACTATAGTAAAACCATGTTAAATTTATTCAGAGGGAAAGCAAAACTACAAACAAGTAACTTGTAACCATGTTTTTATTTTATTTATTATTATTTATTTTTTGGGTGGAAACCATGGTTTATTATAGCAATACTATAGTAACCATGATTGTAGTAACCATGTTTTTACTAGATTAACAATGGTTAATCTTGTGGTTAGTATGGTATTACTAAAAATACCATGGTATTTGTAGTAAAACCATAGTAACCACAAAATTATGATTTTTATTACCATTTTTTTACCATTTTTACTACAGTTTAATTATGAATATCATGGTTAAAATATGGTTTAGGTAGTAAAACCATGGTAAATTTATTGCGAGGGCATTCAAAAATTATTGTGAGGGCTCTATCCTCTAGAGGGCTCCGTACCATTCAGACTGAATGCGTTCTTGCACTAAAAGCTAGACGTGGTGCAACGCATATCTGAATCTGAATGCTTTCGCTTTCGGGAAACATATTTCAAAACAATCATTATTATTATTTGTATTTTTTTTTTTTTTTTTTTTTTTTTTGCACTTGATGAAGCAAGTGGTGCAGAAATTACACACATAACTTTATATGTCATTGCATTGCATAATGAAATACCAAACCAATTTGCATTTATTTTGATGATAGATAGCACAAGGACACATTTCAGTAAGACATTATGAAGCTAAAGGTATAATGTTCAAAATGAAAACAAAAAGTATTTGGACACTTTCTGGTTGTCCAAATTAGTGGATTATGTTAATGTGATGAACTACAGTACACCTTAAAGGAATAGTTCACCCAAAAACGGTTGATTATTTTTAGAAACAAAACAATACTTATATACTTTTTAACTACAAATGTTCGCTTCGGTACATCTCTGTGACCTGAGCTCATGAGAGGGATGAGGTAAGCTCGTTGGTAAGGTTACACGTCACGTGGGGGAGGAGTCAGGAAGCACGTCATTGTTTTATTATTATTATTATTATTTGTAAATGATTTATTTATTTATTTATTTATTTATTTATTGTTTTGGACTGTTTTGGTTTGTGAACGGCACAAGTTTCTCTTGTAAACAATGACACGCTTCCTGACTCCTCCTCCACGTGATGCGTGACCTTACCAATGAGCAACGAGTCATCCCTCTCATGAGCTCAGGTCACATAGATGTACCAAAGTGAACATTTGTAGTTAAAAAGTATATAAGTATTGTTTTGTTTCTAAAAATAATCAATCGTTTGCATTCAGAAGAACTTTATTTGTCGACTGGAGTCATGTGGATTATTTTGATGCACTCTAAATATGCATTCTGGACCTTCAAAAAATGGAGGACATTCACTTGCATTGTTTAGAGCAGGAGGCCTGAAATGAAATCCTAAAAGTCTTAAATTCTGTTTTGATGAAGAAAGAAACTCAGATACATCTTGAATTGACTCAAGATGGCGCCGAGTATGGCTCCAGTGTTGCGAGCTCCGACACAACATGGTAGTGTTTTGTTTGTTTTGTTTACAATTCTTATGTTTTTTGTCTTGGATGTTGTCTGCCTTATTGTCTACGACAGACAAACACTTTTGGACATTGGTTCAGCAATTACACACCATAAACTGGACTTCAAATTCCTCAATGCCGACCCGCTGTTTACAAACACGCAAGCGGAGCTCTTTGTCTGTGCCTCACAGCCACGGAAACGCAGGAGGAAAAGGGGAAACAGAGCTGGCGTTCTCATCAGAGTAAGATGCCACGCAAATCGACCCCCGCTACCCAGTATTCTACTGGCAAATGTTCAGTCTCTGGATGACAAGCTCCGCGAGCTGAAAGCGCGGATCTCTTTCCAACGATAGACGAGGGACTGCTGCATTATCTGCCTTACGGAAACTTGGATGTCTGCGGAGATTCCAGACTCAGCCATTGAACCCGCGGGGTTCTCCGTGCACCGAGCGGACAGAGCAAAAGACCTCTCAGGTAAAAGCAGAGGTGGTGGTGTATGTTTTATGATCAACAAATCCTGGTGTGATCAGAGGAACGTACATTCTATCAAGTCTTTCTGTTCTCTTGATCTGGAATTTCTCATGCTTCTGTGTCGACCATTCTGGCTACCGAGAGAATTCACAGTGGTCATTATCACTGCTGTGTACATCCCCCCACAAGCCGACACAGTCCGGGCACTCAAGGAACTGTACGGGATTATAAGCAAGCAGGAAACCGCGCACCCTGAGGCCACTTTCATTGTGACCGGGGACTTTAACAAAGACAGTTTAAAATCAGTTGCACCAAAATACCACCAGCACATTAGTTTTAACACATGAGAGGACCGGGTTTTGGACCATTGCTACTCTCCCTTCCGGGATGGCTACAAATCCCTCCCCTGCCCACCATTCGGCAAATCGGACCACTCTTCCATTCTGCTTCTGCCCGCTTACAGGCAGAAACTGAAACAGGAAGCACCCACCCTCAGAATGATCCAGTGCTGGTCAGACCAATCAGATTCTACACTACAGGACTGTTTTGATCACACAGACTGGGAGATGTTCCGGTCCGCCTCTGATGACGACATCGAGCTTTACGCTGATAGCGTAATGTGTTTCATCAGAAAGTGCGTAGAGGACGTTGTTCCAACTAGAACAACACGGATCTATCCGAACCAGAAGCCTTGGATAAATAGCGATGTTCGCGTGGCACTTAATGTGCGGACCTCCGCTTTTAATTCTGGGAACGTGGAGGAGCATAAACAAGCCAGTTATGCCCTCCGAAAAATTATCAGAACAGCAAAACGCCAGTACAGGAACAAGATTGAAGGACAGTTTAACACCACCAACTCTAGAAGCATGTGGCAGGGAATTAACATCATCACGGACTTTAAAGGGAATAAAAACTCCGCCGTGAATACCACTGCCTCTCTCCCGGATGAGCTAAATACTTTTTATGCTCGTTTTGAGGGAAATAACACCGCCCTCGCGGAGAGAGCTCTCGCAGCCAAAGCTACAGAGGTTATTTCACTCTCCGTCTCTGTAGCGGATGTAACCCGATCCTTCCGACGGGTGAATATCCGCAAAGCCGCGGGCCCTGACAGCATTCCGGGCCGCGTCAGAGCATGCGCGAACCAGCTAGCTGGTGTTTTTACGGACATTTTCAACCTTTCCCTCTCTTTGTCTGTAGTCCCCACATGCTTTAAAACATCCACCATTGTGCCTGTTCCAAAGCAATCAAAAATCACTTGCTTAAATGACTGGTGTCCTGTTGATCTGACCCCCATCATCAGCAAATGCTTTGAGAGACTAATCAGAGATTATATCTGCTCTGTGCTGCTTCTCTCTCTAGACCCATTGCAGTTTGCTTACCGCAACAACCACTCCACTGATGATGCCATTGCATCTACAATACACACTGCTCTCTCCCACCTGGAAAAAAGAACACTTATGTGAGAATGTTGTTTGTAGACTACAGCTCAGCATTCAACACCATAGTGCCCTCCAAGCTAGATGAGAAACTCCAGGCTCTGGGCTTAAACAGTTCGCTGTGCAGCTGGATCCTGGACTTCCTGTCAAGCAGACGCCAGGTGGTTAGAATAGGCAGCAACATCTCCTCAACACTGACCCTCAACACTGGATCCCCACAGGGCTGTGTTCTCAGCCCACTCTTGTATTTCTTGTACACACATGACTGTGTGGCAACACATAGCTCCAATGCCATCATTAAGTTTGCTGATGACACGACGGTGGTAGGTCTGATCACTGACAATGATGAAACAGCCTACAGAGAGGAGGTGCACACTCTGACACACTGGTGTCAGGAGCACAACCTCTCCCTCAACGTCAGTAAGACAAAGGAGCTTGTGGTGGACTTCAGAAGAAAAGACAGAGAACACAGTCCCATCACCATCAATGGAGCAACAGTGGAGAGAGTCAGCAGCTTCAAGTTCCTGGGTGTCCACATCACTGAGGAACTCACATGGTCCATCCACACTGAAGTCGTTGTGAAGAAGGCTCATCAGCGCCTCTTTTTCCTGAGACGGCTGAGGAAGTTTGGAATGAACCGCCACATCCTCACACAGTTCTACACCTGCACTTTAGAAAGCATCCTGACTGGCTGCATCTCCACCTGGCATGGCAATAGCACAGCCCACAACCGCAAAGCACTTCAAAGGGTGGTGCGAACTGCCAGACACATCATCGGAGGTGAGCTTCCCTCTCTCCAGGATATATATACCAGGTGGTGTGAAAAAAGCTCGGAGGATCATCAGAGACTCCAGGCACCCAATCACATCAGGCAGGTGGTATCGCAGCATCAGGACCCGCACCAGCTGACTTCATGATAGCTTCTTCCCCCAAGCAATCAGACTTTTGAACTCTTGATCTCCCACGATCAAAATACATCAGCACTGCACTTTATTACTCTTACTCTTATATCTCACACCGGACTGTCATAACTTATATTATTATTATATTATATTCTTTCTTAACAACTTACTATCAACCGACAGCCTGAATGTCAATACAGTACAATACAACCTACTGTACATTCTATATATACTATATATACTTTTTTTTATTGAATAATGTGTATCTATATTGTGTGTATTGTATACTGTACAGTGTATTTTATTATTTGTATATTGTGTTGTGTGTAATTATGTGTATATTAGATTTTAAATTGTGTTGTGTTAATTTGATGTTATTGTAAATTGGTATATGTCTCATCACTGTCACGACTGTTATGTTGATCGGAACTGCACCCAAGAATTTTACACACCATTGCACTTGTGTATATGGCTGTGTGACAATAAAAGTGATTTGATTTGATTTTATATGGCCTGAGGGTGAGTAAATTATCAGCAAATTTTCATTTTTGGGTGAACTATTCCTTTAAGACCAGTTGGTTAAAAATAATTGCAAAAATGGCTCAAAAAATTAAGGTTAACTCTAAGAAAAGGATATAATTTTGCCTAGAAATGCCACTGATATGTTGTTATCTAATGCAATGGAATTCACACATTTTTTCAGTGTGGCTTAAGTGTCCAAATACTTTTTGGCCCCATTGTATTTTGCAGTCTTTTGTAGCACTTTTTTAAAATGGAAAACTCACAAAGTAGCACAGAGTCTGGTCCCAGCATTAATCTACCTTGGCACCACACGATTGCACACTTCCTACTGTGCACAAACTCTGTGCTCACATAAAGCAATGGTCTGGAAACAACCATTAATGGAAATCCAGACACGAACAATATTTTCTGCCACTAGTAAACAAGCACAGACACTGAAACTTTCACGCTATTCTGGGCACACAAAAACCAGCAAACACCCAAAGTCCTGACCCAGTGGTTCAATGAGCTGTGGATTATTGCAGGTTAACAAAATCAATAAATCTGCAGTGTCTCTGTGTTTCTTCAGTGATTCCTTTGTCAGGGATCTTTCATGTCTGCTTCAAATACTGACCACAGCAATATATGTCTAGAGAAAAACTTTAGGTATTTGCTTCTCAAAGCTGATGGATGTAACTATTTCTGTATTAAAATACTTTCTCCTATCCATGCTTAATATGCAGAGACAACTATTAGTAAGACATTCATAGGTTAATTTTTCAAAAACTGTAAGTACTGTCTTTCTGTGGCACTTTGAAAATGTATCTGTTTGTTCAGAGCGACCTGCTTAGACCCGCCCCAACAACGTTACTCAACCAATGGCGTGAATTGGGGGTGGGACTGTCTATTTGTTTGATCAATGGCAGACAGGGGGCATATTCAGAAAGTTGTTTTGAAAATAAACTTTTTTTTTTGCAATTCCATTTGGTGTCACAGGAATAACATACTTCAGTTTTAAGTACCTCTGCTCTAACTTTGGCACAAAAGGACTTTAAATGTGTCATACGTATGAACATTCATAAAATTTTTTACTTAAAATCTTAATTCACACCCAAAATATTCCATGGACATGTTATGCATTAAGTACTCATGTACAGCCACTCATTACATGAATTGTCAGACAGCATGAAAACAGACATGTTTACAGGGCTGTTTTTTAATCAAATCACATTGATTCTTGAACGAATAAACTCTTTATACATTACGCTCTGGCCGCGCTGAAACCTGCCTGTTTCAGTGATCAGTTTTCATGTTAGATTAGTTCTTTCATAACATCATAATGACTGCAGGTTATTTAGCCAAGAAGCAGCTGCACCTGCTCGCTCAAGCATGTTATTAGCGTGTGAAACACTGCACGATTCCCAGAGGAAATGCAGCAATAAATCCCCACGAGCCCTTCATTCACTGAGCAACCCCAGCCTGGGCTCAGAGCGGCGAGCTGGTGTGATCGAGCCCCGTCACACTGCAACATAATCTCTATTACAGACGATTAATTATGAACGCTCACTGCTGTCTGCCACAACCTTAAAGGACCACAGTGCATCACCATCGCCCACAAGATCAGGACATGCTTGCTCGCTGTGATGTTTCATTTACAGTGGAAGTGATTGGGTGAGAAAGAGTGTTATTATTGTTAACGAATAATGAAAACAAAATGTAAACATTTTCATTAACTGAAATAAAAAAATGACTAACATAATAGGAAAAAAATTAAACTTATTTTCATGACTCATTTACATGACCCCAAAAACTAACTAAAATAAATTAAAACAAACTACCACAAATCAATTTTTGTTTTAGATTTTGAAACAGTATATTATATGAATGTAACAGATATATACAGTTGTGCTCAAAAGTTTGCATACCCTGGCAGAAATTGTTAAATTTTGGCATTGATTTTGAAAATATGACTGATCATGCAAAAAAAAAAAACTGTTTTTTATTTAAAGATAGAGATCATATGAAGTCATTTATTATCACATAGTTTTTTGGCTCCTTTTTAAATCATAATGGTAACAGAAATCACCCAAATGGCCCTGATCAAAAGTTTACATACCCTTGAATGTTTGGCCATGTTACAGACACACAAGGTGACACACACAGGTTTAAATGGCAATTAAAGGTTAATTTCCCACACCTGTGGCTTTTTAAATTGCAATTAGTATCTGTGTATAAATAGTCAATGAGTTTGTTAGCTCTCACGTGGATGCACTGAGCAGGCTAGATACTGAGCCATGGGGAGCAGAAAAGAACTGTCAAAAGACCTGCGTAACAAGGTAATGGAACTTTATAATGATGGAAAAGGATATAAAAAGATATCTAAAGCCTTGAAAATGCCAGTCAGTACTGTTCAATCACTTATTAAGAAGTGGAAAATTCGGGGCTTAAGAAATTTTAAGTAATTTCAAGCTATAGAAAGTCTGATTTTTTTCATCAAATTGTTTATTCTGTTTCCAAGAGTGTTGGTTATTTGTGTTTTTGAGACATTACAGACATTACAGCTGATTTTCTATAAAGCTGAATAAATTATTATTCAAAGTAATGGCCAGCATCATCCAATCACTGCCATCCATGTTAAAATACAATTTAGCATTCTAAAATTCTGAATCTATGTACTGATTATCATTGTCTCATGTCTGCCAAACATGTTGAGTGGTCCAAACATCATCTGCATCCTGAAACTGAACTTTTGGTCGGATTTTAGGAGTGAATGCACTTTGCTGCATAGAAAGCTATAGGATGCTCCCTTTCTCCCTTGTTTTCTATTTAGTGAATGACTTAACCTCCAGTGTGCTGTCTGTCTGCACTGGTTTCAGAACAGTTCGAAATGCACCTTATTTTCACCATAACTCCATATAAAGCCTCTGAAAGCAACATTTTCAACTTTTGGATGAATACATTGATTCTCAATGTGACAATGCACAGTAAATACTGTATATACAAATGCATTTAGTAATGCTAATTAATAGAACCATACTGTACAGTGGTAAAATAAAATATAACAAAATTTATTTTAAAATGCAGCGAAATGACCCACGGGTGTGTTAATATGCTAAGTTATTCAAAATTAATTTTTTCAACTCTTGAGGGAAAAAGGTCCCATTTTCCACATATGTGGACATCATGTTTATCAGTGCACTGGATGGAAGTGCCATATCAAATGAAACTAGAGACGCTACTCTTTACAACAAAACAGGTTAAAATAAAAAATAAAAAAAACTTAGTTTTTTACCAAATGCACTTTTGTTGGCGCTGCGCCTGTCGACGCCATGCTGTTATGTCATGTGATGTGATGCGCAAGAAGTTTAACCCTTAAATGACAGTGTAGAGTGTTGTGAACATTATGCAGTCAGTTTAAATTTATTTCAATTATGTGTTGCGTATAGCAAAGCCAAAATACAATGTCCACACATGTGGTCGCGGGGTCACATGAGTTTAAAAAAGGCTAGATGCAGCACCACGAATGGAACAGAAATCCAATGTCTTGAGAAAGATTTATAAAAGTTGAAGTTATTTTAACTTGACAAGCTGTCTTAAAAACATGGGGCTTCTGCGCAAGACACTGAGAAAGCAGCAAGATGTGTTGCAGTGTTCAAAGACATCAATTTAATAAAAAAAAAAAACAGCATAGATGGACACAAAAAAGTGTAAACAAAAATTTAAAGATAATTACTGTATGTCACATATTTATAATGATATTTAAATTATTAAAATGAAATTATATTACATTACTTTTGTCAGCCCTCAAATACTAAAACTAAAATATGAAAAAAACTAAAATAAAAAGTAAATATACTGAAAAACTAAACTAAACTGAAACTGAACATTAAAACTACACTAACCACATAACTAAAACTGTCATAGAGTTAAACTATAACTAATAACCCTGATATTTTTAATTCACAGTGGGAGTAATCGGGCAAGGAAAGCGTCACCACTGTTCAGATAAGACACCCCCCTCTCCACCCACCATTTCCCCCTATTAAGTTTACATAATTTTCACCCTATGTGATACCCACATCCCTTCTTTTTTCTCTCAAATGGCTCTGGCCCGCAGAAAGAGCATGATAGCTGCTACGCCTGTGTGCGGTTTGGCAGCCTTCCTGCTGCCTGCATTGGCTCTCCTCAACCCTGGCCCTATCAAAAGAAGTCACTCCAATAAACACTGTAGACAAGTGAGTCTTAGTTGTGAACTCAGCATGCCAGATGAGGCAGTTGGGAGTGTGCACTGGTGCTAATGCCTAAAGAGTCTCACCACAATCTGAGGAAGTGGCCAGATTTATGGGGCACCATGTAAGGAAGGTAATGATGGGTGAGCAACACCAGGCACACCCACCTACACCTGACCTTTACGTAACAGAGAGACACAAACACACAATTCACACCACAGACACGTATACACAGGTACACAAAGTCACACTCTCAGATGGGTGCACACACATAGGCACAAACACAAACAGACATTTACCCACAACCTCCAGTCTCTAAATGACCAATGAGACGCAGAGGTGCAGTAAGCGAGAGAGTACTGCTCAGTATGAGTGGAGCGTTGAGTATTGGCTTGGGCTCTTCAATAATTTAGAGCCAAAACGGGGGGCTACATGGACAGAATGCATAGAGACCAGGCTGTTTGCTCTGAGTCGAAAATCGATTCAGTCCATGTTTGCATTGAGGAGGCCACACTGATAATTTCAACTGACGCAGAGCCTTTATACTTCCGCGGAGACACTGTTGGACATGTCGAAAAACACTTGTACTTGGATACTTAGAGAAAAAACTAAAACCATTTGTTTTGGTTTAAATTTAAAACTGAAAATTCTGTCATCATGTGGTTCCAAAACGGTATGATTTTATTTCTGCCGTGGAACGCAAAACGCAGATATTTGGCACAATTTTCTTACTGAGTACTTTTGTCTTATTTACCTGTAAAAATATCTAAACATACTGAAGACAAGAAAAAAATAACTTGAGAAGCAGAATTTCATAAGACATGTAGTATTGTTTTCAGAGAAATCTGACAAAATTGAGTTGGTCTTATGCTAAAATAAATAAATAAATAAAAATGCCCAAATGGGGTAAGAAAAATAAACTTGTTTTCCCTTTAAATCAAGATTGTTTTTTTTTCTTTCCCCATTAGCAAAAAATTTGTTCTTGTTTCAAGCATAAACCCCACTCAATTTTATTAATATTTTTCTTTATGAATTAATTTCATTTTGTATTAATCAATTAACTTTTATTAAATAATTCACTTTTTTAAATGTTAGATTTTTGCTGAAAACAATACTTAATGTCTTTTGTCATTTTGCTTCTCAAGTGAATGTATTTTGTTTTAAGAATGTCTAGATATTTTTACTGGATAAAAAGGCATTCTCATTTTTTTTTTTTTTTTTTTTTGCAGTGCAGAATGTCACAGTCACCATTCACTTTCATTGCTGAATATTCTGCCTAACCTCCCCTTTTGTGTTCCACAGAAGATATAAAGTCGTACAGTGCTAAAAAAAAAAAGAACAGAGACCACATGTGCTATACATCGACACAAAAATTACACTGACATTCTTCAGCATTCAAAAATGAAATGCTGAATAATTATAATGTTGAGCAGTGAAGATGTTTACAGCTGGTCAGAGTAATTAGATGATCAAGGAATGTACATAAAAATTGCGATGTTTTCATATGGTTAACCAACATAACGAACCATTGATTTAACAGTCACTGAGGCATTATGCTGTGAAGCAAAACGAAAGAAAAAAATTATGATTCACATAATAGATGACTCACAAACAGACACTCTTCGCACATCCTTGTTTGCAAATTAGCCAATCTAAATCACTTTGAGCCAAGCCTTCCATTTCTTTTTGACAGAGAGAAAAAAGAGCCACTTGTTGATTTATGCAGCAAAGCGTTTTGGTCAGCGAGGAGCAAATTCTTGTTTATTGGAGCGACATTTTTTTCTTTTGATAGGGCCAGGGTTGAGGAGAGCCAGTGCAGGCAGCAGGAAGGCTGCCAAACCACACATAGGCGTAGCAGCTATCATGCCCTTTCTGCGGGCCAGAGCCATTTGAAAGGTAAATTATCCCTCCTGATCAGTCTTATTAACTCTGAGCTAATCTCAGCACCATACAGCTTGATCACCATGGCACTTTGCCATTGAATAGACTGGTATCAATTGTGGGAAATGGCCCCATGGCAGCAAATTTCAAACATTTTCTTGATTTTAGAGCATTAGAGTCAGATGGCCCAAAGTGTTTATTTATTTATTTATTTATTTATTTTGGTGTGATTTTGTAACAAAGTTTATGCCACCTTGTACTGTGTATGATTTCTTAAAGGCATAGTTCATCCAAAAATTAAAATTCTGACATCATTTACTCACCCTTATGTTGAAACTGTATAACTTTCTTTCTTCTATGTAACACAAAATACGTTTTTGTAAGTTTTATAACAGAATGTCAAAGCTGCTCTTTTACACACAATGAAAATGAATGGTGACCAAGCATGTAAAGCAAGATTTTCAGTGAATAATTACTTAAATTTCATTTAAAGTATCATACAGACTACTTTTATTGTGCTATTTTATCCATTTTTGAGCTTGCCAGGCCCTGGTCACCATCCACTTTCATTGTATGGAAGAGAGCAGCGTGAACGTTCTTCAAATTGTATTTATTTAAATTTTGTGTGTGTGTTCCACAAAGAATGTCATTCAGGTTTGGAACAACGTGTCTGTTGAGAATAATGATGTCAAAGTTTACATTTCTGGGTGAACTATATCTTTAAAAGCCACATTTAACCATTTGACAATTTAACATGGCTGACAAAAATGGCATAAAATACCTCTAAAATATTTATTACTATCTTCGATTGCAACGGACAGATGTGTAACTCTCTCAAAACACATCATTTTGGGGAAAAAAAAGGGGGGGGGGAATTAAAGATATATATATATATATATATATATATATATATATATATATATATATATATATATATATATATATATATATTCCCTATGTAATTTAATAATTCATGCATCACAGGGTTAAACATTAGATAGATGACTGGGCGAATTAGCGTATGACATACGCTTATATGTCACTGTCAAAATTTCAGGTGAAAATTATTTATAGCATATGAGTGTACATATTTTATCAGACAAATAAATGTTAAGTCTTGTGTAGTTCTTGTGCTGAACTGTATCAGCCACTTCCGCCTGACATATACACACAAAACACACACACATACACACCTTGGATCTTTTCGGCGTGTAATCATACATCAATGACAAGTCACACAATAGCTAACTAGTTGCATTTCTACCTGGCCATTCTCACCAAGCACTTTATTTCCCTTGAGACTTTTATTGCTTAGTCTTGTGGTTAAATGATCTCACAGAACATTTTTGTAACACAGAACTCTAACTGTTTTACATAAGAGGCACAATCAGACATAACAGAGAGAGCTCTACAGCAAGTCTCGCAGTCACTGATATGGTGAGTGATGATGGGATTGAAGTTCTTGACTCAGCAGCCCCCTCTAGCACTCAGCTGAAATACTGCACCACTTTTTCTATTGGCCACTGATGCATAATGTTTTATTCATTTCCCTTTTAGATTATGGTTCTGGAAGATGCCAACATTCTTTATCAATCTTTAAATCAACAAATTGGACTTCAAAACAAGTTGACATCTCCTCCAGTTTAAAAAAATAAATAAAAATGGGAAGCAACTCTGGTGAAATATGTCTTTTTCATGAAGTCCTACTAGACGGCAAGGATCAGAAGAACGTTGTTTAGTTTGAAAGTGTAACAACTGTCAAGGCTGGTTTTGATAGACCATATGTTCATGTGGACCCTGGAGTTCAGCAAGAAACTTAAAAAAATGTATCAATGTGAGCTAAGTGGTTTTCATTTGCTTTAATGAATGAAGATGATAATGAAATTAAGCTTTTGCTAACATCACCTGTTCATCCAAGCGGGTCCCACCCAATAGACATCATGCTTTCAAATTGCATTACATTATTATGGTTGGTGCTTTGTAGCTAAAAATAAGCATGAAATCAAAAACAGAGCCATTAAAAACATAGTTATTTTGATTTCCTGAACCCTCTTTACCAAATTCTCGTAAAAACTTAAAGCCAAATATCGCACATGAATATTTTCTTGTGCAACACTATCAGTCAAAGACACTAAGGTAGAACCATCTGTCTTTCTGATCTACCATAGGCAAGCACTAATAGAATTGAAGGCTTTTTAAAAATATATGGGGGCAAAGGCTGATATAGCACAATGTGTATTTAAGTCACTGTTATTCTTTTAAGTGCAAACACGCCTCTTTTCTTTGTAAATTAGGCTTATTATTTAGCCTTAAATCTCCACATTTGACCAGCCCTGACCAGTAGGTGGCGATATACACGAAGACTGCGAATCACCAAAAAGCAAAATAATGTGGAAGTAAAAGTGAAAGTGGAGATTTATAGTAAAAAAGGACTTAAATATTGATCTATTTCTCACCCACACCTATTTTATTGCTTCTGAAGACATGGATTTAACCACTGGAGTTGTTACTTTTATGCTGCCTTTGTGTGATTTTTGGAGCTTCAAAGTTCTGGCCATCATTCACTTGCATTGTATGGACCTACAGAACTGAGATATTTTTCTAAAAATCTTTGTTATTGTTCTGCAGAAGAGAGAAATTCATACACATCTGGGATGGCATGAGGGTGAGTAAATGATGAGATAATTTTCATTTTTGGGTGAACTGTCTCTTTAACGTTACTCTATTACCACCTATGGAAAACAGTCTGTACATTTTATTTCAAGAGCTGCAGTAATTCATTAAATTACTATCCAGACACACTGTGTAATCAAATGCACTTTCCGCATTTTAAAGAGCCGATTCTGGTGCCTTGATCGCAGTGGTGTAGTGATGCAGTCACACAGTGACACAGTCCTTGCAAAGTATGAAAAATTGTAGTAGTCTACTGCACATACTCAGAACAGGCCTGAAGATGGGTAATTTGATCATGCAAACCTCATCCAGAACTAATTGGGCATGTTTCACCCAAAAATGAAAATTCTCTCATGATTCACTCACCCTCCTGGCATCCCAGATGTATATGACTTTCTTTCTTCTGCAGAACACAAATGAAGATTTTTAGAAGAATATCTCAGCTCTGTAGGTCCTCACAATGCAAGTGAATTTGTGCCAAAGGTTTGAAGCTCCAAAAACCACAAAGGGAGCCTAAAACTCCAGTGATTAAATCCATGTGTTCAAACACGATATGATAGGTGTGGGTGAGAAACAGATCAATATTTAAGTCATTTTTTTTGTCATAACTTCTCCTCCCTGCCCAGTAGGGGGCGATACAGAAGGAGAAAGTGAAAGTGAAGGAAAAAGTACTTAAATATTGATCTGTTTCTCACCTACACCTTTCATATCACATTAGAAGATATGGATTAAACCACTGGAGTCGTATGGATTACTTTTATGTTACCCTTATGTGTTTTTTTTGATCTTCAAAATGTTGGCACCCATTCACTTGCATTGTATGGACATACAGAGCTGTGCTTAATGGCGTTTACTTTACTGCAATGCAAGTTTGAGTCCTGCCTACAACATGATCCCATTCTCCTGTCTCTCCCAAGTTTTTGGTCTCTGTCTATTAAAAGTGGCAAAAACATATTGCTGTCATAAAAATATTATGAAAGCACACGAAAACATATTACATGTATCGTGTTTGTGTGGTTAACAGGTTCATACATTTTATAGATACAAGCTACTCGCCTTACGCTGGTCATTTCTATCTATACTGAAGTTTTTTTTGTTTTTGTTTTTACTGTGCCCATATGATTTGCAACAGTGTGAAATGAATCCTCTTCTAAAACTCATGCTCCCTTCCTGAAGACCAGACAAGTGACATTTCCTCTCCTATTCCTACATGACAACATCATTTAAAATCAGCTGCTGATGAATAGTGAATGGAAACAGACATTCGATTCCAAAAGTCTGGCCTGCAGAAATGATTTATAGAGGTCTTTGGTGCTTGCCATTTGAAGTGCCTTTGAGAGTGTTCAGATGGAGACGCTGGAGGCATCAAGAACATCTAAGCGCATATTACACAACCATAAGAGAACAAGTTGAGCCGAATATCAAGCTGCATGAGAATTAGTGCACTGTTACTGGTTGAACTTTGGCAGAACAATAAAAAGGTACTTCAGAATTCTCAATTATGAGTTATACAAGATTTTCCAGATTTTTCATAATTTAAATCAAATTAAAATTATTTAATCTAAATTATACAACACTTAGTTCTGGTCTCCTCTAATCTAATTGGGCAAATGGCCTTCAAAGAGTGGTGATGTTTAGTAGAACTGCACTGGAACACTTCACTGTTTGTTTCACTGTTTGCTTGTCTGTTTTCATGGAATTTGCTTTGGCTTCCTTTGGAACCATTTTCGTTAGCAGAACAAAACTAGATAAAATAACTGACTACATTGTGTTTAAATTGCAAACTACTTGACAATAAGTTAGAGCCTGGCTTGCATCATTTCCTTATTCCATTTTCTCCTCATCAGCTCTGCCCTGTATACATTAAGGTCAGTAAAATGGTGAAAAGACCCAAAAAAAAAAAAAAAAAAAAAAAAAACACCTCTTCAAGATGCCTGGCATTTTAAAGAAGTCATTAAAAGGCATTTTCAACCACTGAATAAATTTTTACAGACTCATCTTTGGCTTGCAGTTTAATGTCAATTCTCAGCTGACTGTCAGACCTGCAAACTCAGCATAGTCCATCTCCTCCGTTCGCTGTGCCATGCAAAATATTGCCGTGGCCATGATTAAAAGCCACCCTTTGAAAGTAATCACATATTATGAGAGTTGCTTTAATCAATTTGCAAACATCAAATTACTGTCTCCAGCATATGCTCCTCAAAATGGCAATAACCATCATTTATTTATTTTATTTTTTTTTAGAGAGACATCCAATTAAATTTCTGGAAATCAGATGGGTCATAACTCCACGGTCCTGAAATACAATTATCAGATATATCATCCTCTAGAAAATGTCTCTTAGTGGCAGCCATAGAAGAGCACACCTAAATTTGATCTAATCGGTCATTCATTTCTATGGCTTGTCGCAGCCAATCACAAAAATTTGCCTTATTAAGATATTTATAGTGGCGCTTGCTAAGGCGAGTGGCACTATTACTGTACCGCTAAACCTCTAACCCTAAGCATTAAACTTTGGCACATATCTCATTCCACAACATTTATTTACTTTTCTAAGCTATCAAATTTTATATTTTCACCTAGCAGATGATAAAACAGGTGAAGAAATCCCACAGACTTGCATTGAAGGAGGGACCCAAGCTATAAAGGTATTAGAATACCATAGAGACTTGGGGGAGGGCTCTTTTGACTTGGGACAGTAAGCAACCACCCAGAACACCCTGGCAACTTCATAGAAATGCCATGGAAACCACAAACAGCACCCTGGCAAAATGGCAGTGAGTTCTGCATGGGCAAGCACTACTTATATTGTTTTCAGAAATGTAAAGATATTGTTTTAAATGAGCATTTGTTACATTTTTAAGTTAAGTTTACATGCCTATACAGTATACGGTTGGTAAACAATTTATGGAGGCTCATTGAAAAAAAGCTTCCAAAATTCATACAGATTTAAAAGTGCAGTATATTCTTTATTTTATGAAATTAAAAGCAATACCTATGCTGAAGATAAAAGATAAAAACCTGCTAAATTAAACCTTCTCTTTAAAATCTAACCTTCAAACTACCAAATCAAAACATCTGACAGTGTTTACAGCCCGGTATGTGCAGATTTTAAGATGAAGAGATACATTATCGAGTGCAAATGTTTTAGACTCCTTTTAGAACTCTCAGACTAAAATTGAAACTTTGCTCCACAGTTTTATTCTGAGACAAAAGTGTTTATCACAGCTGTGACTAAATTGAACCTAATCAGAATGTAGCACTCAGCATATTTAATTAACAAACTCTGTGCCAATTTCATCAAGCCTGTCGTTTATCTTGTCGTTTATCATGTGTTTCCTCACAAGAAAACGACAATACTTGATTAAGTTCAGAAGAAAACAGAAGTGCAAATGGAAGGAAGCAGGAATTTCATTCCGCAGTCTGAAATTGCAAAGCTGAGGTGATTAAAGGTGCTGTCTTTGAGATGTAAATGAGATTCCTTTTGAAGATTATCCTGCATTTGGCAAAGACACCTCTGCCTTGAGTGGGAGACTGCTAGAAAGGTCCTACCAGTGTCATTGCCAATCTGGGAAAATTGATAAATTTCACTTCATTTCCAGTCACACTCTCATGCTCCATTTGAAGAAAAAAAATGTAGAGAAATGTAGCAGAAGGGCTTGAAGAGTTCCCATGCTTTTTGAAGAAATCATCACAATGGTAATGTTAAGAACTGATTGATTCTGACAAGTTATATCACATAAAATAAGCAACTCGGTATGTAAAACAGAGATTCTTAACCCTATAACGCAGTGTGTATCAAATATGATACACAGCTTTTAACGGCTCCTGTTTAACTCTCTGTTCAAGTTGAAAAGCCAAAAAACCAAAAAACAAAGTTTATGGCACCATCTAGTGGTTATTTGTGAAAAAAGTGGTTTCAATATTTATATCGATCCATTTAAAATGGCAGCGGACTTGTGCGACAAGTGACTCTTATGTTGGGATAAATAACAGCTTATTTTAATAAAGTAAAAGTAACAGTAATGATTATATTGTTACTGATATTTTAAAATTTGTATTTGCTGAATATAAGCAACTTGTGCTCAGTTAAAATGTTCTATATTATTTTACTGAAAAAGCCAGTTGAAATTACATGTATCAAATATTATACAACAGGCTTTTGAGGTATATCTCTTAATCACCATTACATTACATTCACAGGGTTGGGAGGGTTACTTTAGAAATGTATTCCACTACAGATTACATAATACATGCTGTAAAATGTAATTGTAACATATTGTATTAGATTACTCAAGGTCAGTAACGTATTCTAAATACTTTGGATTACTTCTTCACCACTGGTAGATTTTTTCACTTGTTTGGACTATAAAAACTCAAAATACACATTAAAAAAAAAAAAAATCCTATGAAAAACATAAATATCTTTTGCAGTGTTTTTATATATTTTTACAGGAAAAAAATAAAAAAATAAAAAATATTATGAAGAATATGATTTTTGCCCTAATATCAAAGGTCTTCCTAGAAAAAAAAAATTATGATCTAACGTGAATTTTCTTGATAAAAAAAAATATAATCGTGCCTGGTAACATGTGCATGTAAAATTATTGAAATAGCATTTTAACTTAGTGTAAAGCTGACAATTTACACAAGGTTTATTTCTATTTCTTCTGCTCCTAACTTACTTCAAACTCACTTCTCTGTCTGCTCGTATGAATGTAACACATCATAAGAAAGTGTTTCACCGCTGTTCAAATGCACTTTGGATCGCATCATTTATATGTATAAATGTTTTCCATCTGAAAGGACTAAATATTAAATGAAACAAATGACAATAAAATGGAAAGTAATCTCTTCAGTAATCAAAATACTTTTTGAATGTAACTGTATTCTAATTAGCAATGATTTAAACTAACTGTTGTGGAATACAGTTACTTATATTTTGTATTTTAAATACGTAATCCTGTTACATGTATTTCGTTACTCCCCAACCCTGTGTTTTTTTATTTTTATTCATATTGTATTTGATGTGTTGCATTGAACTGTGATACATTTCAATCCATATTTATAGACCAAGGAGAGGAAGTTGTCATGGCCAAACTCTCAAACATTTGGTATCTCTGAAAAGCCCAGGGAGTCCTCTGATAACACCCCAAGATTTCCAACTGTAGTATCTATGGGCTAAGATAAACTTAAATAACAAATGTCCTACACAAATATGAATTGCTGGGCCTCAGGAGGATAATGACCTAATGTATCAAATATGATACATAAAAAAAACAAAAAAAGTTTGTCTAGTGGTACTAAAAAGTGTAACTTTCATATGTCAGGCTATACAGGGTTAACCTTGGTATAGGCTACACCTAAAATGTGTAGCTTCTCTTGTGATTAAAATTATGGCTGCAACTATATATATATATATATATATATATATATATATATATATATATATATATATATATATATATATATACATATATACACACACACACACACTACCTGTCTAAAGTTTTTATTTATTTTTTTATTTATTTTTTTTACATTTCATAAAAAGTCATTTTTTTACATTTATCCAAGTCATAAAAACTATGGAATAACATAAATGAAACTATGGGAATTATGTTGTGACAAAACAAAATCCAAAATAAATCAAAACAGTGTTATATTTTAGCATCTTCAAAGTAGTCACCCTTTGCCTAGAATTTACAAACATGTACTCTTGACATTTTCTCAACCAACTTCTTGAGGTATCACCCTGGGATGCTTTTAAAACAGTATTGAAGGAGTTCCCATGTATGTTGGGCACTTATTGGCTGCTTTTCTTTATTATTTGGTCCAAGTCATCAATTTCAAAAACTGTATTTTTTATTTTTAAATTTTATTTTTATAATTAAATTTATTTGGTGGCACAATTATAATTTAAAACATTTAAGCATACACCTTCAGATCAAAAGATTTTTAAGATCATGGGAAACATTTCAGTCAAGTGTTTCAAAAATTTTGACCAGTAGTGTGTGTGTGTGTGTGTGTGTCTATATATATATATATATATATAATAAATGATAATGAAAATTATTAACAATGAAATTCATTATTAATTTGGTGGCTGTGTATGGGATGGAGGATCTCCCTCATTGACGCCACTTTACAGTTGTAAAAATGCATTTGTATGATAAAATTGTGTTCTTATGAGAACTTGCACATTTTCAGAGCTTAACAAGTGAACACACAAGCCATTGTGAACAGGTTTCACTCATAATGCTCATGAAAGTGCAACAGACATCAAGATTTTCCCTAAAAAATAACATGAATTTTGGGTTGTTTCTCACCAAAACCCACCGCATGTCTTCAGAAGACATGGAATAGAGTTCTTTTTTTGATACTTGCAGGTCCTTTTTCAAGCTGTAAATTGAGGAACTCTGCTACTGTATTGAAAAGTCAGACCACTATATTTATTAAAGCATCTCCTTTTGTGTTCCGCAAAAAAAAAAAAGTCATACGGGTTTGGAAGAACATAAAGGAGAGTAAATTACGAAAACAATTTTGGGTAAACAATTCCTTTAACTATGGCTGACTGATTAGCACATTTCTGCGATTGCATCAGTAACTGAAAACTTTTGCATTTGTGTGATGTTGCATCCATGCCGCTAGGTGTCACTATAAGTTGCACATGGCTGCAAAATCATACTGTATCCACTTTTTTCCTGAACTCGGAAGTGTTCCCCGATTTTCATCGGATGCCTGTTTTCATTTTCCGGTCCGTGATGATAGTCTTTGACAGTGCCTCACATGACAAATTTTAAGGAGTGGGTAGATGACATGAAGCAATGGCACAAGGTTAGTTACATTGATATCATTATCTACTTCAAGAAGAGTCTGAACATATTTTTAATCCAACTAACATTTAAAATGGTTGCTGTTCTCCAACTGGATTGCTCATTTTGGTAGTTCTTCTATTGTCTCTTATGGCGAATGGAAGCACAAAAAGTCCAGCAGCAGTTTTAATCATAATTGTGGCGCCTAGTGATTGGTCAGAAACTTTTGTGGATAGCTTAATTCTGTGACATGAGTGGGGATGCTGGAGGTGCAAGAATGTAAAAAATTAAGGTTGGCATGATGTAAAAGGCTATTTGATGACGAATGAAGCTTTTCTTTTATGGTACACGTGTAGCTGTCTGTCTGATCAGGCGCTGCAGTTGGCAGCAATGACAATCCAGAGGCAGTGTTACTCCAAATGACCTCGTCTGTGATTCACTGACTGAGAACGCAATTACGCTTCTCTCCTCTGCTGAATCCCATAGCTCGTCTAGGCTGCTAATTGGCATGAATTAGCTGTGAACAGAGGGAGTGTTTCAATCCATCCCCTCTTTCTCTCCCTCTTTCTCTCTCATTTTTACTTTCCAACTCCTCTCTAACTCACATTATAGGACTGTGAGAGGGCCCACTTGAATTGGCTCTACAGTCTAATGGTCTGCCAGGTTCTTGACATCGCCAGTGAATATTAGTACAGACTTTTTAATCAAGAGACTCTCGTGCTGCTGCCCATTGCTAAAAGTACATGTACCAAAACATCTGGCCTGCCAGCTTCGCTTGCGTGCACAGTTCGTAATGAAATGTCTGATTTTCTGATCCATTAGTCCAAATCTATACACATTTAGAAGCTCATGCTTCCTGCATATTGTCCGACACGCTCTTCCAACACCAACAGGGATATGGTCTACTCTGACATTGGCAACTTTTGTAGATTCAGAACAAGAGTAACTGGCTTCAAATGACGTGTGTAGTTGTCCAAAAGTGGGCACTATGATGGTAATTATTGCATTTAGCTCATGATGGTCGAGATGGGTCAGCCAGTCGAGATTCTGTATCAGGGGCTGTACACACCGCACTGGCTTTTGCCAGGCTGATCTCAAACTGAAATTGGAAACAGTAGGTTGACTTTTCTTTAGCTTAAATCGTGTGTGCTTTCCAAAATTCAAAACGCTACCCCCAATGGCCAAAGCAGTAAGTATTGTTGGGCATATGGGCATGTGTGAGCTCCATTTTCTGGATGTACTGTCCGTGGAGGGGCACAAAAAGCATGTTGTGAAGCGAGTTGTTTTCGGATGTAAAGGGAGTAATACAGTGAGGAAGAACGCATGTTTTATAAACTGTAATTTCTTTATAACTGTTTTATAAACAGTTTTACAAACTGCCCCTGCCCCTCCCAAACCTAAACCTAACCATCAGTGGATTAAAAATGCTGACATGGCGTGCTTCCAGTTGCGCCACAGGGGAAGGTAAACATGCTGGAGCCTATGCAAACATGTCTGATAGGAGATGGCACTTGTCAGCAGGGCCGCCGATAAGGGACATTTAGGGACAACTAGACATTTTGTACCAGGCCCGGTTTTGAGGGGGACCTCGCCAGACTGGAGTAGGGGCCCACAAAAAGGCTCCATATTCCGTATTGTCAGTGCTGGGGAGTAACGGAATACATGTAACAGGATTACGTATTTAAAATACAAAATATAAGTAACTGTATTCCACTACAGTTACAATTTAAATCATTAGTAATTAGAATACAGTTACATTCAAAAAGTATTTTGATTACTGAAGAGATTACTTTGCATTTTATTGTCAATTGTTTCATTTAATATTTAGTCCTTTTAGATGGAAAACATTTATACATATAAATGATGCGATCCAAAGTGCATTTGAACAGCGGTGAAACACTTTCTTATGATGTGTTACATTCATACGAGCAGACAGAGAAGTAAGTTCGAAGTAAGTTTGGAGCAGAAGAAACAGAAATAAACCTTGTGTAAATTGTCAGCTTTACACTAAGCTAAAATGCTATTTCTAGCCATTTTACATGCACGTTACCAGGAACGATCATATTTTTTTATAAAGAAAATTCATGTTGGATCATAATTTCTTTTTTCAAGTAAGACCTTTGATATTAGGGCAAAAATTGTATTCTTGATAATAATTTTTGTATTGTTTTCCTGTAAAAATATCTAAAAATCCTTAAAATAAGATCAATTAGATTTATCTTGTTTTAGAAACAACACTGCATAAGATATTTAGGTTTTCAGATAATGTATTTTTAACATGTGTTTTGTCTTACTGTACTGGCAGAGTTTTTATAGTCAAAACAAGTGAAAAAATCTGCTAGTGCTGAAGAAGTAATCCAAAGTATTTAGAATACATTACTGACCTTGAGTAATCTAATGGAATACGTTACAAATTACAGCATATATTCTGTAATCTGTAGTGGAATACATTTAAAAAGTAACCCTCCCAACCCTGCGTATTGTAGAGCGCATCTAAACACATCCAGCGGGAGACACAGATATAAACATGGTACACGGAGACCAGGAGGCCGCCAGGGTAGCTAGTGTTCATTGATGGAATAACTGTCCGCCCCTTGCAATAATCAGTATATTGTGATATTTTGTATACTGTATATACAGTTACCATGATTTAAAATTACTCCTACCACCCAACCCTACTTCAAAATGGACCCTTTGACCTTGGGACACCGAAAAGTGAAATTCAATGGACTTAACATGTTCTGCACTTGTTAGCCAATCAGGCTCTTATTTCCCAGGATATTGAACAAGGAGTGGGTCATTCTCACCTTATGTCCACCTCTGTGCAGGCACAGTCACTCTGACAGGGAATAAGGACTTTGTAAAACTTAATAAAATGTCTCCCTCAAGAGCAGACATTCTCATATCAGACCTTATTCCTCAACCATTAGCACTTTTCTAAAACATTTTTCTTACTTACAGAACCTTTAAGGGTGCAGTCCATGGTCAAGAGTAATTCAGCACCCTGTCCTTTATTAAAGGGCTGTTAGACCACCCAGAAAGTTTTCAAATGTCAATGAGTTATAATCACTCTTGACTGAATCATTCCATGAAATACCATCCGTCAGTATCACTAATGTTACTCTGTCTAATAATGACAAGGTTTGGTGTGTATAACACAATTATTTGACAGTTGAGTACCAAACCAGACATGCAGCATAAAATTATAATTAATTTTGAATTAAATATTAAGAGTTTATTTAAAGGTGTGTAATTTTTGTGCCACTAGCAACACCAAATGTAACTACAAAAAAATAAAAAATAAAAAATAATTATATATATATATATATATATATATATTGTTTTCAAACAAGTTTCTTGAACATTCCTTCAATCCTTCATTGGTTAGTGAACCCAAAGCTCTCACCATTGGCTGAGCCGATGTTTCTGATAGAGCCAAAGTGTTTACAGTTTTTGGGGGAATCAACCTCTGAATGGCTCAATTTTTGTTGTTTCTGCATATTAAACTCGGATAAAAAAAAAGTAAAAAAAAAAAAAGAGTGTTTTAAAGTTGCAAAAATGTATTCACTTTTAAAGGAGTAACTTCTGAAAGTTAATTCTCAGGGAAGGTAATATACAGGTATGTAGGCTATGATCCGAAAACCACATGTGACTAAATAAGCAGGTTAATGAATGATTAGTAAACTTGCAGATGGGGAAGAAGGTAAGGAGATAATGAATAGCTGGGAAAATGAGGAATATTCCCTCAGACACCATCATTAGGGTAGAGGAAAGCTGTGAGAAGACCAGATGGAGAGTATCAAGGAACGAAAAGAAGGTCAGATTTAAGTTAGACCTGAAACGGTGCCCTTGCTGCTAATTTGTACTGCTAACTGTGGTCTCACATAAAAACCATCATGAATATGCTGCATTTCCTCTTATTTTTGTCAAAACTACAAACTGAAAAAACAAAAAACATAAAAACAAAACTGATTTAACCAGTCTAAGCTGGTTTGCGGGTCACCTAGCCAGGTCAGACTAGTCTTGTTTGCTGATTTAGAGGGGTTCTGGGCACTTGTCAGCTGGTCAGGCTGGGAGACCAGTTTAGCAACCAACCAAACCAACTGAACATCAGCTTGGCCAGGCTGGAAGACAAGCTAAACAAACTAAGATTAGCAAACCACATTAGACTGGCTTAAGCTATTTATTTATTTATTTATTTATTTATTTATTCAGTGGGGTTTCCTTTGATTTTTATCAAAATTTCAAACTACAGCAAAGTGAAATAGTTTACTCGTAAAAATGTAACAAAACGCCTAATTGACCCACTAGCCTTTCAGCTAAACAATGAATGCTAGCATATAGCTAACCTTGTAGATGCCTTGATTGCAGCCATTGTAAGTAGTTTCCATCGTGTAGCTTCGGAGAACGCCGATCTCCCTCCAAACAACCACCCGAGCCGTGGACGCCCGAGACTTCTCCACCAGATAGTTGCAGTTGTTGAAGGAGAACGCAGGAGCAATTCGGTCCAGCATCTTAGCGATGGTCTGTAAAAACAATGCAAGTACATTTGCTATGAAAAAGCAAATGCACACATGCTGCCTTGATGTCTGCTTGGAAGCTCCTACTTATGAGTTCGGAAATTGTAATTACAATATGATGTGTGTCCAAGTGATTTTGGTTGGGAGAAATTTACTTGTTCTCTTTTTCACTTACCAACAAAGACAGGAAGCGTTTTAGTGCTAGTACAACAACATTAAGAGTGAAGAATGAAAATTAGGTGTGTGATTAATGCTTTATTTTATCTCATGTTGCCATAGAGAATGATGTTAAATGTTGTCTGGCAAGCTTTAGTGTGATTAGTCATCAATAGGTCATACAATTTTTATAAACAAATTGGACAGTCAACATTCACAATTCCAGCTTATGATCATCTAAAGTTAACTTCTGCCATGCTTTTTTAATTAACAGGCCCCCAATTCGAAAAGTCTGCATTCAAAGAACATCCCAATTTTCCTAATGGTAAATCATCTTGTCCTCATCTCGTAAATACAATTCTAAAATTACTTAAAGGCAGCAATACATATCATTGAATGCGAATTCTAGAATTTGTGCCTCTATTTTCAGTGTCTTAAGTTGCAGTTTTACATATATTATTTAATTTAAGAGACTTGAATATTTGTTCTTTACCGTCATTGCATAGATAGCAGACATCAGACAGACGGCAGCTAGAGACACAATATTTTCCACATCACAGATCCAACAAATTACATATGCTTTTAAATACATTTGTCATAGGCAGCACTTTGAAGAAAAAATAAATAAATAAAATGGCCACAATGAACTTTAATAACTCACAAACTAAAGTTTCAGGCAAGATGGAATATAGTTGTTCCAATCAGATTTCAATGAAATATAGACAAATGAATGTCAGCAGGTTGAGTAGCAGCAAATGCTCCATTCTCATTGTATAACTTGATATATATGGAAAAGATAATAAAACATGCAAAACCTTATAAGCCATGCATTGTTGGCTCTGAAAACAAATAAACAGATTATGGAGATTAATAGTTAATGCTAAAAGCTAGACAGTTATCTTTACACATGGAAAAACAGTATTGCTCAAAGGTTGCCCTCTCATGTAATTGAGTTCTCAGTAATGTGTCATTGAAGAATCAACTTTGTCTCAGATGTTTCTCCTAATATTTCTTAGGCGGAATAAAAATAGAAACAAATGTATGAGACAATTGTTGACAAAAAGTAATACAATTTAGATAAATAGCATAGTTTAGATAATTTGGTCTTGGAAGAATGAGATGAGAAATGAGTTCATAATGAAATCTCTGACTTTTAGTAGGTATCTTGGCAAATTCTGTTCTATGGCAAGTAACCATACTCTGTAACCCGGGTCTTCTTTCAGTGAAGCTGTGTTAATGGGAGATCCAGATTGCCACAGGGTTTCCTTCATACTGCAGCCATACAGAAACACATTCTTCTTCCTGGAGTGGCCATGGTAATCGCAGAACACCTGTGCAATGTGATATAATGCAGCATTTGTTTAATAGATAGAAAGAGAAACAGAGAGATGATTAAGATTAACTATGTTGGGCTCTGCCTTAAGTAAATAGAACGTTCCGATCATGTCAGGAAAGCTAAAAATGATGGCCTGTAGACGGCCTGTATGTCTTTGTTTCTGTCGGACTCTCTTGTCCTTGCTTACACTGCCTACGCTGATTAATTTTCACAGTGATAATTATGAATTATAGTACAGTATAATAGATATGTAAATACGGCTAATTGTGTCAACATATTTGTGCAAGTGTTAATGTTCTTTGGTTAAAATACTTAATATGCAGAGATAAACTATAAGTAAGCCATTTATAGGTTGATTTTACCTAAAAGTGTAAACTGTAGTGCTATTAATACATTGCTCTGTTTGTTTGAGCATCGTGATCAGCCCGACAACAGCATCATTGGCTCATTCAATGGCGTGAGTTTGGGATGGGACTATGTTACAATTTGTACCAGAGTATTCAGAAAATATGCCGACTCACATAGATAGGGCAACGGTTCCATTACTCCATTTCAGAGAAACATCTTTTGTAAAAGGACAGAGGGTGTAGAGGGACAGATGTAAAGATAGAAGTTATTCTTCAAGCTTTTATAGCAGAAGCTCAAAGGCACTGGGCATGAATCTAGGAATAGACCGAACTAAAAAAGCTCTTAATTCTGTTAGGAGGCATGAAACTGGAGGTCATCTGAAACCATGAAATATCCATGAGTTGATAAACTGGGTCATTGTTTTTAGAACTGCTTTTAATGTATATTCAGTATATCAATTATTTTAAAAACAAAATTTATATTTAATTACATTTTAAATCTTAAGTGTTTAGAGGAGAAATCAACCTATAAATGGCTAATTTATAGTTGTCTGTGAATATTAAACTGGGATATGAGAAAAAACATTTAAATAATAATAAAAAATTACACACATCAGTTTTAAAGGGGCCATGACATTACTTTTTGTATTAATTTAAAATGTTGTTTTAGGTTCATTTAGAACCTAAGTTTTTTTTAAGGTTGTTTTTTTTGTTGTTGTTTGTTTGTTTTTTGCACAATCAATCAACTCATTTTCCACCCTCATTCTGACCCTCTTTCAGAAACGTTTGATTTTGGTGCTGCTTCTCCTTTAAGACTTGACAGTAAACATCCACTATTATGATTGGCTCTCTGCTCTTAACTGACCTGCACTCTTCTTGCCATCAGGCTATGGAAGTAATAAGGTAAAGTAGGTGTTGATGTGTTGTGTAGGTGGTTAGATGCATATGTCTACCACAGTGTGACATCACAGTGTGGAGGAAGTAGAGTACAAGTCATTTTGGCAGCTTAGTTTCAACAAATGCTCATTTTGCAGTTAGGAGGAAGTTTTAAGTTCTGAAAATTCCGGTATGTTTTTATAGTATAATGACCTCTCATATGTCTTAAGATCAAGGAAAATGTTATCCCTCATGTCATGACCCCTTTAAGATAGAATGTGGTTGATTCTGTTTAAATAAACTAATGACATGAAAGAGGCTACAGTATTCTGTTTGTCAACAATAATGTCTTTATTTATGCTTCAAGATTCATATACATTAAGCACGTTTATATTACCCTTTTTGATATGATCTTGTCTCATCTAAATATATTCATATCAAATTAGAAATCAATACTAATTACTAATTGCAATCTGTGCAGAGCTCAATGCAGGCCCGCATTCGACTGTATGTTCCAATGTTCAAATCTGTGACCACAAACAAACAGATAGATTTGGTCAGCCCTGACCTACATTTGGAACCAGTAAGCTCTGAGATCATGGAGCAATTTCCTGAAAGCCCTCTGTGGAACTTCAGGATAAAATGGGAGCAGTGAGATTTAATGGAAACTCACCAGTGGAGTTCTGCCTATGCTGTTGAGGTAATAGAGAAATCCTTTGGTGTGGTAAATCGTTGGGCTGAAATTAAGGTCAGGCTTCAGCCACTGTCTGTTCAGATCCTCGCCATTGAGAGAACAACGATTGCTGGAAGAAATAAATAGGAGGTTCAGTGTGATTAATTTTATGAAAAATAACATGTTAAAAACATCAATAATGCAATTAATCAAGACACCAGACCGATATAAGGAATATTTCTACCATCTGAGCAATTCATGCTTGAAGTACCACCTGATTTTAGCAGAGGGCAGTAAGCAAAACTCCAGCTGTATAGGCAACACACAGCTTATTCAGAGAACAAACCACCCTTACTTTCAGCAGACAGCCAAAAGAGGCTGTGTCTCGTTTGGAAGGATGCGTCCTCCGGAGGTCGCATTTCTCGGCCACATACGTCTCATTTCAGAAAAACGAGTAGGACACTTGGAATGCAGCCTTTGAATGCGACCTTCTTTCACAGGAATTCGGAGGATGCATGAGGTATATCCTTCGTGGGCACTCACATCCCACAATTCTTTGGTTCAGCGGAAATGTCTAAAACAAATGATGCCAATTTGCCCATAAATATGATGTTCAAACACAAGGAATGTTAATTCCCAAGTTGAAGTACCTCAGTAGATGGGTGCAGAGTATGTGTGTAATTATATTAATATATCATTAAAATAAAGTATTAGACTAAAAGTACACCTGTGAAACGTTGCTGGCACTGGCAATGACGTGAAGATGATTGTATGAACCCAAGTGCAGTTTATTTACAAGTGAAACCAAAACCCTAACTATAAAAACATGGAACATGGACTTGACATAAACATGGACTAGGAGCAATCCACATACATTCAATACTTGACAATGGACAATGGCAAACATGAGGGCTTAAATACAAGACATGGGAGAACAAGAACCAATGAACAGAGAGAACTGATAACAAGCTAACAAGACAATTAACCAATAAACCAATGAAAACATTACACATGAACATGGAGGGAAAACAGGAATCACATGACAAGGGAAACAGGAACTAAACATTTCAAAATAAAAGACATGAATCAACAAAATACACAACAACCTGTAAAATCTATTTTCTTTTCTCTTTACATCATTATAACTCTCCTAAAATGTACCTCATGCGTTCCCTTCCAGAGGGACTTTGTTCCCTTCTCACTCAAAGCACTCTCGCTTGTTAATGTGTGGCGTGCTGTCATAGCAACCATGTTGCATTCCGTTTCCGTTTGTCCTACGAAGGCCGTCTCATTTAAATGAGATTTGTTTAAATGAGGACACTTGGTATACTGCAGCCTTCAAAGGACGCGTCCTACCTAACATGCAGCCTTCCAAACAAGACACAGCCAGAGACAGCACAAGTTGAGAACATGTTCTTGGCGTTCATACACAGCTAATCATGCAAATTCAAATGCAGGGATCTCATGACATGTTTTTCTACATTTCAAACAACAATTTAACTTGAAACACCGGCCAAAAAACGCAGTGTTTATGATGCGAGGCAACCAGAGCGAGCCGCTCCAAAAGCATCCATCTGATGCATGTGCACATTGACGTGTCCTTAGAAAATCCCTTACAATAAATCTAAAACAGATTGATTAATTTACTTTTTTTTTTAATTTATTTTTTTATGCTTTTCTCGACTGCCACAATAATTTTTGCATTTTAATTATCTAAATTATTTATATATACACTGGCGGCCAAAGGTTTGGAGAGATTTTGCTCTTATGGAAATAAATTGGTACTTTTATTCACCAAAGTGGCATTCAGCTGATCACAATGTATAGTCAGGACATTAATAACGTGAAAAATTACTATTACAATTTGAAAAAAAAAAATCAGAACTTCTTAAACTACTTCAAAGAGTTCTGAAATCTGTTTTCCAATGTCTGTGTTTCTTTGCCCACTCTAACCTTTTCTTTTTGTTTTTCTGTTTCAAAAGTGTCTTTTTCTTTGCAATTCTTCCCATAAGGCCTGCACCACTGAGTCTTCTCTTTACTGTTGTACATGAAACTGGTGCTGAGTGGGTAGAATTCAATGAAGACATGTGAGGCGTCTGATGTACTTATCCTCTTGTTTAGCTGTACATCTGGCCTTACAACATATTAATTGAGAGACTACATAAAATATATGTACTTTAAAAAAAAAAAAAAAAATTGACACCGCAGGAAAAACAAAAATGTACGTATTTAAGGAAAGAAGGTGAAAAAATGCTATTCTGATGGGGAAAATGGGGAAAATATGTAAGGATAAAAGGAAGGATCAAAATAAAACATATTAACATATTTCCAAGTATCAAAGTAACATTATCTAGACAAAAGATGGCATAAGCAATCTTTGTGTGTCTATCCTTGTGTGAATATTAAAACCAGCAGAATCATGGCATTCCCATATCAATGTCTTTCTATACAGGTTACTGAAAGGTCACCGGTGGACAGAGCTATTTAGCAAGCCACAGAGCCAGTCTGTTGATTAGAGGGCAAGGCAGCAGCTGAGCTTTATCTCTCAACAAAATCCTAGTGGCATTTGGAGGCAGCCTGCCATCTACAGACTTCCCCACACTCAGTTTCTGAAAGTCAATTATAAGACAATGTTCAAACAATAGCAAATTGATAGGCCAGGTTTGAAATGGCTGAGCGCAACTGTTGCTCTCTGATCGCAGGTGCCTTGTTTGAAGATTGCTTTCTTTCTTTCTTTCTTTCTTTCTTTCTTTCTTTTCTGGAATTGAGAAAAAAAGCATGCAATATTTAAACAAAACGATCATCACCATCTAAAGATAAGTGTAATACACAAAATATTAAGGAAAAAGATTCTCTTGATGTGCTTTTCATCACATGACGTGACTAGAGAAATCCTTATACAAGAATAAAGATCGTCAATGATGGCTGTGCAGAAAATGGAAGACAAAAGTTACAGTTTTTGGCTCCTAACTGTTTGTTCAGCCAGACACTTCTGAGGATATTGCAGACTGAACTAAGATGCCTTCAGGTGCTTAAAAAATTAACAGAACCAAAAGAGCCACATGACGTGCATGCCTATTAATACAGCCCACTTTTAAAATCTCTCAGAAAACTGAAGCTCTTTGTTGAAGTTTGAGAGAAAAGAGCCAAAATTGTCAGAGACTTTCATGGTACATTGCCGTAAACAGAAGTACTAGTATTATAGGGTTCTAGAGACAAGGAAATTACTGTATTATGTCGGCGACAAAACATGGTTGTTCTGGACAGCTTTCAATGGACCCCAGGAGGCCAGCAAAGCGGAAACAAAGAAAATTGCACTTCTCTACGACTGTCTATAGTTTAAAGTAAACATACAGAAAGAAGACTGAAATACAATGTTGAAACTTGAGTTTTCGATCACTCGAGAGGTAAATCAACATTATTTTTCCTCAGTTTTCGGCACTTTCATATCCCAGGGTTAGAGTTTTATTAAAACAGATTTCAACTTTTTTCCCTTATTTTCCAATCAAGGTCACATTTAAACTTTTAACCACTGACTTTAGCATTTTTTTCTTCTTCTTTTTAAATGCCTTTCATGTATAGATTTTATTGTTTTACCCTTGTCCCAGACTTTTAAACTTAAAATATAAAAATTCATTATAAAAGTATTAATTATCAAATGTTTAAACTATGATGACTGAAACAAAGAGTTAATTAAACATAAACAGTTTCATTGTTCACTGTGTGAAAATGATTTATAATTTTTTTTTTTTTTAGTAATTGTAAATGCCCCACAGTTGTAGCTTCACTTTCAGCACCACTAAGTTTGACCTCAATAAAAGTTTTTTGAAAGTTACTGTCCTTAATTTCCAAGGAGACAACTGTGTGAAGAGCATACTTGATATGAAACATGAGACGTGATGTGTGAAAACAAAGAAAAAAAAATTAAACATCACATTATCATTTGCTGTAATTTTTTTAATTATGCAACAGAAAAATGTACAATATCCTTTAATTGTGTATTTAGGATACATACCATGCTTGCTATGAAATAAGCCTTAGCAAGAAACAGGAGTCTGCAATTTTATTCCAAAAATGTTTAAAATGTCATTTCCACTACAGAATACTATTAAACACAATTCATAATTTGAGATGTTCATAATTGGAAATGTTTGTGAATTTCAGAAAAAAGAAAAAATATATATATATATATATATATATTACACAAATGCAAGAGAGTAAAACTAGAGAGTGAGAGCTTATTTTCTATAAGTCCAAAGGGCAAAAAGTGTTCATACTTGAAGAAACACCCATTACCACTCTTGCCTGTATGAGCCATGTTTACACTTTGTGTTTTCTAACTTGGATTTCCAACTCATTGTATTATTATGTATTTATTGCCTGATATTTAGATCATAAATATACAATGTATTCATGCTTGGCTAAAAATGACATCAATGATTATTTTTCCCTTATCTTTTAAATTTCGGCCCCATTTTGTTCTTGATGGAAATAATTTATGAACACATCTTTGCTCTATATTCAGATGACATCTGAAAAGTAGAACAGTATTTTGTCCCCCTTTATGGCTCCCCAAAAAAATGACAGCACCTCTAACACGCCATGATAATTTACGAAGTGCACCGACGAGTATAACACATACTGCAGTAGTCCAAAGCAACCCTGCTTTCAACAAAGACCTAAGATTCAAACGCAGTAATTCAGGTTTTATATTCATCATAGAAATAACATTCAGAAACTGAAAATATCAAATACCAGTTAATACATAAGCATTTGACTCTGTTCACCTCAAAAAACTGAATGTGGAATTGCCATTTGACTATGCCTACATCAAAAACGATGATAATGACAACGACCAATGATAATTTGATTCCACCCACCTCAAAAATGCAATGTCCAATGGCTTTATGATTCAGAATTCCCAATAAGCACTTTACCCACCTCAAAGACAAAATGGCCAATGGGCATCAGACTTCACCCAACCAAAAAAAAATAAAAAATGGTATGCCCAATTATCATTTGACTCCACCCACCTCAAAAACTGAATAACCCATGGCCATTTGACTCTGTCCACTTTAAACACGGAATATGCAATGGCAATTTGACTCCACCCACCTCAAATGGCATGCCAAATGACACTTGACTTCAATGTCTATATGATTTAGAAATCCCAATAATCACTTGCCTCAACCCCCTTAAAAAACAGAATTCCCAATGATAATATGGCTCCAACCACCTCAAAGGCAAAATGACCAATGGGCATCTGACTCCACCCACCTCAAACACAGAATGGCTAATAATTTGACTCAGCCCACCTAAAAAAACGGAAAACCCAATGGCTTTATGATACATAAATACCAACAATCACTTTACTCCACCCACCTCAAAGTCAAAATGACTAATGATCATCTGACTCCACCCACCTAAACAAAAAATGATGCCCTATTATCATTTTACTCTGCCCACCACCACCAAAAAACAAACAAACTAAATAATACCCAATGGCTTTAAAATTAATAATTCCGAATATGGACGTGCACAGACATTTTGAGGGGTAGGAGCTCTAAACCTTTTTGAGGGGTGTCACTTTAAAATTGTCAGTAGATGTTAAAAAAAAAGAAAAGAAAGAAAAAGAAAAACGCAAAGGCGCACTGCACTGCCCTAAAGATCTATGCACATTGTACAGTATGTTTCACAGCAGGGGTATTTGTAGGCTTTCAAAATTACTGGGGAGTCTGGGGCCCATCAAATACACAATCTATTGTACCATGATGTTGTAGAGGGGTCTGGGGGCATGCTCCTCTGGGAGATGTTTTTTTTTTTCTTTTCTATTTTTTTAAACAGCAACAAAGAATTAATTTCTGATTTAATGATTCAGATTTTAGGAGCATCATTTGAACATTTTGTAGCCTACATATTGTATAGCATTAATGCAACTATGGACTAAAAACATATTGACACATTTTTACATTACACAGCACAAGATGAAGTTTATCAAAGTTACCTTTCTTAAAAGCCTGCTGTGGCAGTATTATGGTACAGTGATGGTACAATATGGTAAAGCTTTGGTATTTATATACTATATCATGATATCACTATGGTAGGCTACTCCAAGGAACATGTCCAATAAACATGGTATTGGTTTGGTAATTTTTGGTACTTTTAAGTGCTTTCATGTAAAGTTTGTATTTTGATACACTTTTATTTAGAAAATATCTTTACCTGCAGTAGACAATTGCTCACAGGCTGCACACGCACTCGCACATGACCTTTTTCATCACTGGCAAACAATTGAATGCAGCAGCAGGTTTTGTTTCAATAAACTGTACTGTAAATAAATATCCACTTCATTCAGCATTGTTTTTGTTCTCTGTCTTCTAAATCATCCCGTTACTGTTTTACTGCATGACAAAGCACTTCAAATGATTCAGCCCGCACGTTAGACAAATTAATTGAGAAGAACCGATTCAAATGTGTGATTATTTCACCTCGGGCATTGATCTGATACATGAGCCCCACGCTCATGAATCTAACGCCGTGTTCACATACTATCCATACTTCTCTCACGGTTTTTGCCAAACACAGAAACAGTAAGAGTATGGTAGTAAGGCAAGATTTGCATAACATCAGGAGAACATTTACTGAACTCATAATAATTAAAATATATATGAAATCTGTCATCTATACAGTGTATAGTCTGTTCACAGACTATAGACTAGAACAGATAGTCTGTTCTTTAAGCCAAGCAGGCTCACATAATTAAAAATGTAATGGTGTGTAACACGTTACGGACAAATAATGATCGCGAGTAAAGGCACAGTGCGGTATTGCGTACCTTTCCAAGTTGTCCAAATTTCCCAAAATACACTGATCAGCCACAACATTAAAACCACCTGCCTAATATTGTGTAGGTCCACCTTGTGCCGCCAAAACAGTGCCAACCCACATCTCAGAATAGCATTCTGAGATGCTATTCTTCTCTCCACAATTGTACAGAGCGGTTATCTGAGTTACCGGAACCAGTCTGGCCATTCTCTGTTGACCTCTCTCATCAACAATGCATTTCCATCCACAGAACTGCCCCTTACTGTATGTTTTTTGGGTTTTGGTACCATTTGGAGTAAATTCTAGAGACTGTTGTGTTTGAAAATCCCAGGAGATCAGCCGTTACAGTATACTCAAACCAGCCCGTCTGGCACCAACAATCATCCATGCGATTATCTAATCAGCCAAATATGTGGCAGCAATGCAGTGAGTAAAATCATGCAGATACGGGTCAAGAGCTTCATTTAATGTTCACATCAACCATCAGAATGGGGAAAAATTTTATCTCAGTGATTTGGAGCATGGCATGATTGTTGGTGCCAGATGGGCTGGTTTGAGTATTTCTGTAACTGCTGATCTCCTGGGATTTTCATGCACAACAGTCTCTAGAATTTACTCAGAATGGTGCCAAAAACAAAAACATCAAGTGAGCGGCAGTTCTGCGGATGGAAACGCCTTGTTGATGAGAGAGGTCTTCACAGAATGGCAAGTCTGGTTCGATCTGACAAAGTCTACGGTAACTCAGATAACCACTCTGTACAATTGTGTTGAGAAGTTGGCGCTGTTTTGGCAGCACGAGGGGGACCTACACAATAGTAGGCAAGTGGTTTTAATGTTGTGGCTGATCGGTGTCTGCATTACATATCGTAATTGGGGAAGAAAAGAACAACAATCAACTTACTTTGCTTAAACAGATGAGCGCAATTATGAACAATTTTGCATAAATCAGAACTAAACATTTTATTTAAAGTGCGCATTTGTTTCCACAATCTCGCGCCCAGCATCTGTTGCGAGAGTGCAAATGTAATCTGAGACAGCCTCTGTACCAGATTGTATTATTATAGTCATTATAATTTATTATTAAATTCCGTAATCATAATCATAATACAGTTTATAAACCAAAAAGTTATAATGAAGCCACTGACATAAGTCACTCCCCCTTTATAATCACCTGCTGAAAAATACTGTAAATACTGTTTGATGCTCACTGAGACAAGAAATGACATAACAGTGGGAGTATTCAATTTTCAATTTTCACACATTTGTTCAGAATATTAACTATTTATAAGGAGATGAAGTGTCTGACAATGAGCAGAATACCGCCATTTACTCTGAATCATCACCTCTGAGGGACAGTGCTGTCGCTGTTATGCTCTGTTGACCAGCCAGATCACTTCATCCAGAGATGAGTTACAGTTCAGGCTCAGCTCAGCTATAACACAGACAAATAAGAGAAGGGGGGACTTATCATAACCCCATCTCTATCTGTCTGTCTCTCTCTTCAAATTTAATTTATACTATCCCAATCTCTCTTATGGGTCTTCAGTGTAACTGCTAAGCATTATGTGGTGTGGTAAAAATGGATTTAGTATAATTTGCTTATGATTGATTTGGCTACCATTAGGAAAGGACACAAAAATGATTGTCTATGCCACCTGATGCAATATAAATTGCATAAATCGATAACTAATCCTGGAGTCACTTAAATCGCATTATTATTCTTGGTGGGGAGCTGGGCTTCCTGTTCCAATGTGCTCTGTTTGAAATGTAATACACGTCAGTGCGTCTCCACAAAAATTACCTGCACCTCCTCTTCAGGCTGTCAAAACGCTCAAATAATTCTTAGTCGACACTCACACCACCATACAACTCACACACTATTACACTGCCCACACATACACACTCCTTGATCAACTTACTGCACCAGAACAGTTCAATTTACTCCTATGGTTACAGAGAGATCAGTTGGATCAGTCTGAATAGCTTTCGTCGCCTTGGCTAATGAGGTTATATCCTCATTTTCTACTCAAATCTCCATCAACTGGAGATAAGCACAATCAGTGAAGTTTAGTTAAGTTAGAAGCCAGAGCGGAAAAGGAATAAAGGGCTTTTTACACAGTACACATAAGGCGGCAAGCTTTGCTTGCAATTTTGCTATCTCACATGTACGAGAAGCGTGTGGAACGTGTCAAAGCAAGTGTAAAAAAGGTATCTCTAAAGGCCCCCCACACACTTCCTACAAAATAAAAACAAAAACAAACGGGAGTGATGTAATTTGGAACAAAATCTGACCAAAAAGAAGGTGTTTTTGAATTTATTTTGGTGGTTTGTAACAGCTCGCCAGGGCAAATTTTTAGTAAATGTTCATACCGGCTGCTAAACAACTTCTGTCTGCCATTGCTCCACATCATCTGTAGGTGTGACCTGGAGCTCCACCTACTTTGAGGCCGACAACTAATTCCCATTCAGTCAGTTATGATCAGTCAACATGAACACACCGGGTGCAAGTGAATTGGTGCAAATTGGTGCAAATTTAATTATCTGTACAATTGTTTACATAGAGACATTTTTCAAGATCATGTCATGTGATTGTTTTGTTTAATTAGTCTGCAAAAGGACTCAAATCTACTCAAATACTCTTAAGTGCCCATTCACTCGGTTGTTTGATATGTTACTTCAATCATGTGCCGTCTGCAGTCGAAAAGCCATTCACACATATGTCCAAAGATATGCCTATCATCATTCTTTTGTCTGTATTCTGCCCATTAACACTCTTTCATTCACCCATCATTGCATCAGTAACAGTGTCATCTTAAATTACAAAGTGTAATCGGCACATATTTAGGCCACGTATAGCGTGTTAGCACATTAGTGCTATAAAGGTAAACATTACAAATTACACACTATCTACTGCATACTGTATATTTTACTTTAAATCATTCTCGAGTATTTAATACAGCTTCTTTTACTGATCTCATATGAATTCTACTCATAGAATAAGGCATGAATTCATTGATAACACATTTTAATGTCATATTAGTTGATGTTATTCATGTGGTCTTGAGTGTCCCCAGCAGCGTGGCGGGAGTCTGAATGTTCGTAAAGTGTATGTCATTGTTCAGCTGTTTCAAACCTCTTTTTTTTTTTGGCTCTGAGCAAAGAAAGAAACACTTTGCTGTAAGTGTGCCTGGGCCTTTAATGAGGCAATTATTGTACATCAGGGATGGGCAACTGGCGGCCTGTGGGCCGTGAATGGAGTATCGTTGTATTGTACATATCGTTGTATCGTACACATCGTTGCATCTTACGTATCGCTGTATCGTATATATCGTTGTACCGTACACAGTATCGTTGAATACAGCTCATTGTTCAACACTGAGGATTGATTGAAAAAGGGACTATGTAAAGATTACATTCAGGCTATGATGTTATTACCAACTACTAACCAGAAGAGGTCACTTGTTCTTAGCAGACCTGCTGATCACTGTCTGATTCTAGCACGCAACATCTTACACTTGTTCATCATTTAAGGTAAATCGAGCAAAGTAATGTTAGTGCACGCTAATGTAAATGTACGCAGGGGAAATTGATTTGCATGGATATGAAATCTGTCATTAAAGACTTCAAATTGATTCGCTATTACACCACTGATCAGTTGATCAAAGAGACGTACAGGATGAGAGATACGTCCAGGAACCAATCATCGAGCCGCGAGGGTTCAGGGGAGAGTGGAGGGTTCCACTCTAGCCCGACGCTCACGGCCGCCCGGGAAAGCATGTCCATCAGCTCCGTGTCGGCCTGAGACTGGGTGACCATACCCGAAGGAGGAAGCCCAGCTGATGCCTCCGCGTTAGATTGGATGAGCCTGCTCTCCGATGCTGCGATCGAGAGCTCATCGTCTTCCCAGACTCCAAATAAGCGGTTGAACTCGCCCTGAGACGAGCCGGCGGTCTCATCCGAGAGCCCGATCAGGGCAAGCGAGCGTGCTGAGGAATGGGAGGTCCGTGGGGGGTTACCCGGAGGAGGTGCTCCCATTGAAGTTCCCAAATCGCCCCCAGTGCTAACCGACACGGCCTCATATCCATAGGTAGAAGGACCGAGGCGGGGAGCCGCTGGGGTGGCTTGCCCTCTTACGAAGGAAAGCTGTGACCGCAACGTTGCCATAGTCATGTCCTCGCAATGAGGACATGACCCATCCACGATCAATGTCTCTGCGTGGGCAGTGCCCAGACACGTAAGACAGCGATTGTGGCCATCAGAAGCGGAGAGATAACAACCGCAACCAGGAATAATACACAAACGGAAAGGCATCTTTAAAAAGACGTTCCGTGAGTGCCACTCTTTTAGTTAGAAAATATACTCTTTTAGAATATACACTTTTTGTTCTGCCGAAGAATTAGGGAGATATTTGAGGTGAATAGTAGGGAGATTGATTTCAGTGCACTGAACGCAACCGCTCGGCTCCGAAGAGAAAATCTGAACGAGTGGTTGCGAGCCAGCTCCTTTTATACCCGTATGTCTGGGGGGGGAGTCGCATGCAAATTCCACTCGCCAATTCCCATTGACCTTTTTTCAAAATCAGAGGTGTTTGGGGCTCCCAAGAGTGAACCCTAGCGTCACTACACAACTTCGAGTGAGTGACAGATAGGGAAATGCAATGACATGTTAAAAGGTTCTATTTTCACTTATTAAAATTTTAAGCATTCATCGATTAGACACCATTTTGATGATTAAATTAAATTAAACTTTAAAACATGTTCTGGAAAAAAAATATATTAAACTAATTATTAAAAATAACTAAAATTTTGTGTTCAATAGCACATTATCATATTAGCATATTTTTGCTGTGGTATTGAAATTGGTATCAAGAACCGTGAAATTTCACTGGTATCGGTATCAACTACTGAAATTTTGGTACCATGATAACACTAATATGCACGTTATACAATAATAATTATGTTAGTTTTTATAAATATTAATAAATAAAAAAATATATAGATAGATCTTTGAAAGCACATTGCATAGATTACCCACAATAATAAGTTTCTGAGTAAGGGGGTGAACATTGTGAGAGTGTGAATTTGTAATCCGGCCCCTTGTTGTTGGCCCTGGAACTTGCGGATATTGTGTATGATGTAAAATGGCTTTTAAAACATTGTTTGGGAATACTATGTTGAGCGATGCCAAATTGCATATCACCACACTACTCTTACAATTTCTGTAGTAAATAGTATGTATATTGTGCCATTTTTAACCCGTTAAAAAAAGGAGGAGAATACGTTGGTATTTAGAGTTTGAGTTGTGTGGCTGGGCATGAGGAACTGCCATTAACGGGCAGAAATCGGAAAGTGAAAATTAATTTTCACATTTGCTTGCTCTGTGCATGATTAATAGAGGCTGAGTTGAGACTGAGTGAGCTGTGATCTGATGATGTGATGTGAAGCCAGCTGTGGGAAAGATGTGGACTGACTCATCAGTACTTAAGGGAATGTGTGAGTGTGTTGGTTCACCTTCAAGCTTAAAGTGGTTTCTCACATTAATAATGGATATGCTGTTGGCTAGTGTTTGATTCTTGGAGCAAAATCTACTGGCCAGTGTTGAAAGGTTTCCACTACAGTTTACGCATAAAAACCAACATCAAACCTGATATGTCTAAACGACACTAAAGTATAAAGTATTTGCAAAGTATCTGTTACATCACAACTATAACTAATCAAAATAGTTAAGAGGTTTTTTTTATGGTATCTAAATGATAAAAAAATAAAAATGACCAAGTCTATGAGCGGCACAAGGGGGACCTACACAATGTTAGGCAGGTGGTTTTGATGTTGTGGCTGATCGGTGTATATATAGCCGGTTTCCACAATTCACTTTTAATTCTCAACAAATGGAAATCGCTTTTCATCTTACAACAAAGGATGGCTTTTCAGCATAAACAAATTAAGTTCCACTTTTCAACATACACAAAACACTCAGTAGCATACACGCAGTCTCTCGTGTGCCCCTATCGCTCTCTCTGTGCACCAGGCCATTTTTTATCTCCCCGTCTCTCACTACAAACACAGAAACAGTAATTATGAGCAAATTCATCTCAGATGAACCTCCTTACCACTTCCTCTCTCCCCAGACGAGCGTTCAACCACTCCCTCGCCTCCACAATTATTAAATAAATAAATAAATTGAAAAGCGCCCATATTGATAGATCCTTTTTATTAGCAGCTTGTAGTGTGGCTAACCAACTTTTTTTTATTGTGGTTTGTCTGTTCAGTTGAGCTACTTTAAATTATTATTTGCAAGAAAAACTAAACTTTACAAGCTACAGTTTCAAATTAGCTTCCCCAGCAATGATTCATTGCGGAATTTCAATATTTTGTTGTGCTTTTTTTTTTTCATGCCGAAAATTCTGATTTAACATGAATAGGCCATAACTCTGTAAACCTTTAATCTGCCCACTACTGTAGAAATGCACCTTTACAGCCATGTCTGCTTATCTGTTTAGAAAAATAAATAGCAGACGTGAAGTGCATTTGGGAAAGTGAATATAGCAAGATGTAATAACCTGGAAGAGAGTCTGTAAGTATCATCATGATCTTAATGATGTTTCATTCAACTATGAAACTACAGGAAGAGAGAGTGATGAATCTTTAATGATAGGTGTTATCACCTTGGGGAGCAGTCTCGCATTTAGCATGTCTAGAAATTCAACATTTGTCTTTTATTTATCAGAACTAATGTTCTGTAAAGTGACTTATAGTTGGCTGATGGCAGAGGCTGTGCTCTGGGAGAAAATTGGGGTAAAATAGCTTGCTGACAACGCCTGAGTGGAATTTGAACGTTGATCTGCATTTTTATAATTATAAACAGGTTTTGTATTGCCCAACCAGACTCTCACTTAGATGATATTCTCTCAACATATTTAGGTCTGAATATGTGAAAGGATGCTCCAATAATTACTAATTTTACAACTTGTAATAATTCGTACGATATGAGGAAATCGTAAGATATTGTAAGACTTTTATTCCCATAGAGACCAACCAATCAACAAACAAAATTACACATTGATACAATACAGGCAACATTTTTTAGCTAACCACCTATCCAACAATATTTTAAGAAAGGAAATGTCTGTGAATAAATCTGGTAACTTCCATATATACATATTCCATATTCAGTGTTGGGAGGGTTACTTTTGAAATGTATTCCACTACAGATTACAGAATACATGCTGTAAAATGTCATTTGTAACGTATTCCGTTAGATTACTCAAGATCAGTAACGTATTCTAAATACTATGGCTTACTTCTTCAGCACTGGTAGATTTTTTCACTTGTTTTGACTATAAAAACTCTGCCAGTACAATAAGACAAAACACTTTAATTATACATTCTCTGAAAAACCTAAATATCATATGCATTGATGTTTCTAAATCAAACTGATCTTGTTTTAAGGATTTTTAGATATTTCTACAGGAAAACAATACCAAAATTATCAAGAATATTATTTTTGCCCTAATATCAAAGGTCTTACTAGAAAAAAAGAAATTATGATCCAACATGAATTTTCTTGATAAACAAATATGATTGTGCCTGGTAACATGTGCATGTAAAATAGCTAGAAATAGCATTTTAGTTTAGTGTAAAGCTGACAATTTACACAAGGTTTATTTCTATTTCTTCTGCTCCAAACTGAAGAGACAGAAGCAATTGAGACTAGATAGAAGAACTGTGGCAAGTTCTCCAAGAAGCTTGGAACATCCTATCTGCCAACAACTAAGGAAAACTGTGTCCAGGTGTACCTAGGAGAATTGGTGTTGTTTTGGAAGGCAAAGGTTGTCACACCAAAGATAGATTTAGCTTTTTTATGTTTACTGGATTTTGTATGACACTAAGTGACAAATGAAAACTATTTATGGAATTTTGTTTTTTAAAAAACATCCTTATTATGCAACATTTTTCACAAGTGCCTAAAACTTTTGTACAGTACTATACAACACACACACACACACACACACACACACACATATATATAAATATATATTCACACTGGCGGCCAAAAGTTTGGAATAATGTACAGATTTTGCTCTTATGGAAAGAAATTGGTACTAGTCAGGACATTAATAATGTGAAAAATTACTATTACAATTTGAAAAAAAAAAAAAAATGTTCAGAACTTCTTAAACTACTTCAAAGAGTTCTCATCAAAAAAATCCTCCACGTGCAGCAATGACAGCTTTGCAGATCCTTGGCATTCTAGCTGTCAGTTTGTCCAGATACTCAGGTGACACCCCACACTTCCTGTAGCACTTGCCATAGATGTGGTGGTCTTGTCGGACACTTCTCACGCACCTTACAGTCTAGCTGATCCCACAAAAGCTCAATGGGGTTAAGATCCATAACACTCTTTCCCCTTCTGTCACTCACTCGACGTTGTGTCAATGTAGTGACACTTGGGGTCGATCTTGAGAGCCCGAGACACCTTCAGATATTTTGAGTAGAATTTGCATGTCGCTCCCCTCGACATACGGTTATAAAAGGGAGGCTGGAATGCGGATTCATTCAGATTTTTTCTTCGGAGCCGAGCAATTGTATTTCAGCGAGCTGAGTACTATTACTGATCCATTCAACTCTTCAGAAGCGTGTGCTGTTGGATATACAGCGCATTCCAGCGACTTTCTCTCCACTCTGCACTCCACTGCAGACTACGCCCCTGGGCACTTCGACAGCACTTTAAAAGAGTTTATTTCCTCTAAAGAGTATATTTCCTCTATTAGAGCAGGCACAGTGACATTGCACATCTTTTTAAAGACGCGTCTTTTTAAAGATGCCCTTCCGTCTCTGTGCAGTTCCTGGATGCGGTCGTTACCTCTCCCCTCTGACGGTCACGATCACTGCCTCATGTGCCTGGGCCAAAATCAGCTGTCCCCCCCGCTGGTCCTTCTACCTACGGGTACGAGGCCGCCCTGGTTGACACTGAAGGCGATTCGGGGGCTTCAATGGGTACGGTTCCGCCGGGTAAACCCCCAGGGACCGCCCACTCCCCGATACGCTCGTTTGCGCCCGTCCAGTTCTGGGATAAGACAGGCAGCTCGCCTCAGTGCCAGCCTAATGTCTCTTTCGGAGCTCGTGAGCTGAATGAGATGTCGATCGCTGCATCGGAGAGTGCCTTGGTGATGTCGGACGCCGAGGACTCAACCGGGCTGCCGCCTTCGGGTGTGGCAGCCCAGTCTGAGGCCGACGCGGAGCTGACCACCATGCTTGACCGGGCCGCCGCGAGTGTTGGGCTTGAGTGGAACCCTCCACCCGCCCCTGAGCACTCGCGGTTTGACGACTGGTTTCTGGGTTCTGCGCGCCGCTCACGGCCACGCTCCCCTCCAGTCCCCTTCTTCCCGGAAGTGCACGATGAGCTGACGCAATCGTGGAGGGCACCTTTCGCTGCCCGAACCCGATCCTTCAGTTCGTCCGCTCTCACTACCCTCGACGGTGGGGCGGCCGAGGGTTATGCCGCAATACCCCAGGTAGATAAGGCGATCGCGGCACACCTGTGCCCACTTAGTGCCACCACCTGTCGAAGTCACCCGGCACTCCCTTCCCGAGCATGTAGGATGACGTCGTCTCTGGCGACTAAAGCCTACAGTGCTGCCAGTCAGGCCGCCCTCCGCCCTGCACGCCATGGCCCTCTTACAGGTCCATCAGGCCAAGGTTTTGAATGAGCTACATGAGGGTAGTTCTGATCCCGGTGTGCTACAAGAGCTGCGCTCGGCAACCGATCTCGCCCTCCGTGTGACTAAGGTCACAGCGTGCGCACTCGGGGAAATGATGTCCACGCTTGTGGTCCAGGAGCGCCACCTGTGGCTGAAACTGGTCGAGATGAGGGATGCGGACAAGGCACGGTTACTTAACACGCCCATCTCCCAAGTCACCGTCGAGGACTTCGCCCAGCAGTTCTCGGTGGTGCAGCAACAGACGGAGGCCTTTCAGCACATCTTGCCCCGACGTGGCTCAAGAGTGCGCACCCCGTCTGTTCGACGAAGGCGTTCCCCTGCGGCGACACAAACTCAACTGGCTCCGCCCCAGACTGAGCCCAACCCTCGGCCCTGGAGTAGAGCCCCCTGCAGGAGAGGGACACCCCCCGCTTCTCGGCCGGCCGCGAAGACCCCCAGGAGGGCTCCCAAGTGCCCCTGAGACGGGACACCTGAGGATCGAGACGTCTGCGGGAACTCCAGAGCTGGTAGCCAGACCACTCCATCCCCCGGTGGAGGATTGGGAGGAAAATCTTTTGTTCCCTTTTTCTTTTCTGTTCGCTGCACCCCGTACGGGCTGCGGTACCTACATTGTCAAAAAAAGAGCAGTTTCCTCTCTCCTCGGGTCACACCACCAGTGCTCATGGTCGCCGTCCCCACGGCTACCGGACGCCGAGCGCCTGCAGCCTGGGCATCACAAACGTGGCCCCCCGCCTTCACGTGACCCGCTGCATCACACAAACCACACCCCCGGCCGGCCGGTGGTGACAAGTCTCGAGAATGGCCCGAGAGCCGGGCACGTGGAGCAAGGTAAGTGCTTCAAGGTTCCCCTCAGCACGGCTGTCTCGGGTTGGAGCACCGCTCCCACACTCAGCACTCCCTGCTCCCCCCCACTGCAAGGCCCCACCCCAGGAACGTCGGATGTGATCCTTCCGTTAGTGCCCCTTGCCTGGAGTTTGGACGTGTGGCTATCGCTTTCCAACCAGTCGCACTGGCTGGCCAGAACCATCCGACTCAGCTATGTAATTCAATTCACAGGCGCCCGCCCTGGTTCCGCGGCGTTCTCTTCACGTCAGTGAAGGACGAGAGTGCCGCCGTCTTGCGGGCGGAGTTCGGGGTCCTCCTACAGAAGGGCGCAATAGAGCCTGTCCCTCCAGCCAAGGTGAGACAGGGGTTTTACAGCCCTTACTTCATCGTTCCCAAGAAGGGTGGTAGGATGCGGCCAATCTTGGACCTGCGAGTTCTGAACTGGGCCTTGCACAGACTCCAGTTCAAGATGCTGACGCAAAAGCACATTTTGACGTGCATCCGGCATCAAGATTGGTTCGACACAGACCCTTCCTACGGTTCGCGTTTGACGGTCGGGCATATCAGTACAAGGTCCTCCCCTTCGGCTTGTCCCTGTCCCCTCGTGTCTTCACGAAGGTCGCAGAGGCAGCCCTTGCCCCGTTAAGGGAAGTGGCCGTTCGCATACTCAATTACCAATTACATGCCAGCGCGCGCAGTCAGTGCTGAACTGCCTGAACTTATCCAGACAGGAAATGTCGGTCCCACTGATGTACTTTCAGAGGATTCTGGGGCATATGGCATCCTCAGCGGTGGTCACAGCACTCAGTTGATGCATATGAGACCGCTACAGCACTGGCTCCAGACCCAAGTCCCGAGGTATGCATCGCATGGCTCTCACAGCCACCTGCCGCCACCTTTTCAGCCCTTGGACAGACCTTGCGTTCCTGCGGGCTGGAATCCCCATACATCAAGTGTCCAGGCACCTCGTGGTTACGACGGATGCTTCCAAGACAGGCTGGGGTGCCATATGCAATGGGCACGCAGCCGCTGGCTCCTGGACAGGACCTCGCCTGCGTTGGCACATCAACTGCCTCGAGTTGCTGGCAGTTCAGCTCGCCCTGCGGAGGCTATTGCCATTGATCCAGGGCAAGCACGTGTTGGTCCGGATGGACAACACAACGACAGTGGCTTATATAAACTGCCAAGGCGGTTTACGCTCTCGTCACATGTCGCAACTCGCCTGTCACCTCCTCCTCTGGAGTCAGCGGCGACTCAGGTCACTGCGGGCCACTCATAACCCTGGCAACCTCAACGCCACAGCAGATGCTCTGTCGCAGCAGGTGACACTCAGGGGAGATTGGAGACTGCACCCCCAGGTGGTCCAGCTGATTTGGAGTCGATTCAGCAAGGCAGAGGTAGACCTGTTCGCCTCCCAGGAATCCTCCCACTGCCTGCTTTGATATGCCCTGATGGGAGCTTACCTCGGTACAGACGCGCTGGCACACAGCTGGCCCCGGGGGCTGCGCAAATACGAGCTTACTTGCACAGGTTCTGTGCAAGGTCAGGGAGGACGAGGAGCAGGTCATTCTCATGGCTCCGTATTGGCCCACCCAGACCTGGTTCTCAGACCTCATGCCCCTCGTGACAGCATCTCCCTGGCAAATTTCCCTGAGGAAGGACCTTCTTTCTCAGGGACGGGGCACCCTCTGGCACCCACACCCAGACCTCTGGAATCTCCATGTCTGGTCCCTGGATGGGACGTGGAAGACCTAACTGGTCTACTGCCCACAGTGGTTAACATGATCACTCAGGCCTGAGCTCCTTCTACAAGGCAGCTGTTTTCCCTGAAGTGGCTAAGTGGTGTTCGTCCCATAGCGAAGAACCCCAGAGGTGCACAGTCGGGTCAGTGCTTTCCTTCCTGCAAGAGAAGTTGGACGGGCTTCCCCCTCCACTCTCAAGGTCTATGTAGCTGCTATAGCAGCACACCACGACGCTGTTGAAGGTAAGTCTCTCGGTAAGCACAACCTGATCATTAGGTTCCTGAGAGGTGCCAGGAGGTTGAACCCCCCTAGGCCGTGCCTCTTTCCCTCATGGGACCTCTCCGTGGTCCTTTTAGGCCTACAGAGAGCCCCGTTCGAGCCCCTAGAGTCAGTCGAGTTAAAGGCCGTCTCATTGAAGACCGCCCTCCTGACCATGCTCACTTCCATCAAGAGGGTCGGGGACCTGCAAGCGTTCTCTGTCAGTGAAGAGTGCCTAGAGTTCGGTCTGGAAAACTCTCACATGATCCTGAGACCCTGACCGGGCTATGTGCCCAAGGTTCCCACGACCCCTTTTAGGGATCAGGTGGTGAGCCTGCAAGCGCTGCCCCCGGAGGAGGCAGACCCAGCCTTATCGTTGCTGTGTCCGGTGTTTGCTTTGCGCATCCACTTGGATCGCACACAGAGCTTTAGATGCTCTGAGCAGCTCTTTTGTTTACAGACATCTGTAGAGCAGCGGGCTGGGCAACACCCAATACCTTCAAGAGATTTTACAATCTCCGGGTTGAGCCGGTTTCGTCCCATGTTCTTTCAGGTACGAACAGGTAAGTTTCGTTATGCGGGGCAGCTGGCCGGGTGTACCACTTGTGTATAGTGCCTTTTCCCCTCTCCCATGCGTGTTCATGACCTGTGAACCCTGGATGTCCTTCCTCCTAGCCCTCTGGCTCATGAATTCAGCGGAGGAATTCATAGTTGGACCCAGTACGTGTGCTAACGTGCCCTGTACTGGGGTAAGTGCTCCACAGGTCTCGGTTACCCCGGTAACCTCCTGTGATGTATCTCTCACGGTACAGTCTCCCTTTCTCCGTAGACCCGCATCTCCCTTGACAGAGCCCTCTCTGCCCCGGTCGCTGCATTTGTAGAGCTCCTCCCCTACAAAGGACAGGACCTATCACCGCACCTCTTCCATGTGCGGCCTTAGGCCCATATGATGTATTCGCCACATCTTTACCCTCCCCTTCAGGGCAGGGTGTGGCCTCCGCGGGGTCTTTTCCCACTGAAAGAATAGGAACGGAAAAGAACGCCTTCCCCGGCACATTTTATGAGCATTTAAAGGCCCCAGCCGAATCTAATTTTATGTGGAGAGAAAAACTTAGAGAGAAAAGGCCGTGGCTGGCGCAGCCGGCTCCCATACTAGATACGTCTCCTTCCCCCCCTCAGGGTTGTTGGGAATTACTTGATGTTTTGGGGCGTCTGGGGAGGCTACGTGCAGTCCGAGTGCATCTGTTCCTACGCTCACAGCAGCTTGCCTACACATGCATCGGCAGTTCACGTAACACAGTTCAGCCATTGTGGCGTTTCGTATAGGGAACCCTAGTGTCGCTACATCGACACAACGTTGAGTGAGTGACAGAAGGGGAATGTCTCGGTTACTGTTGTAACCTCCGTTCCCTGATGGAGGGAACGAGACGTTGTGTCCCTCTTGCCACAGGCTGAACTACACTGCTGTAATGGCCGGGACCTTGTCTCGGCTCCTCAGTGCAAAAACCTGAATGAATCCGCTTTCCAGCCTCCCTTTTATACCCGTATGTCGGGGGGAGTGGCATGCAAATTCTACTCGCCAATTCTCATTGGCCTTTTCTCAAAGATCTGAAGATGTCTCGGGCTCTCAAGATCGACCCCAAGTGTCACTACATCGACACAACGTCTCGTTCTCTCAATCAGGGAACGGAGGTTATGACAGTAACCGAGACGTTTCCAATTATCTGTTGTCCAATGTCTGTGTTTCTTTGCCCACTCTAACCTTTTCTTTTTGTTTTTCTGTTTCAAAACTGTCTTTTTCTTTGCAATTCTTCCCATAAGGCCTGCACCCCTGAGTCTTCTCTTTACTGTTGTACATCAAACTGGTGTTGAGTGGGTAGAATTCAATGAAGCTGTCAGCTGAAGACATGTGAGGCATCTATTTCTCAAACTAGAGACTCTGATTTACTTATCCTCTTGTTTAGTTGTACTTCTGGCCTTCCACATCTCTTTCTGTCCTTGTTAGAGCAAGTTGTCCTTTGTCTTTGAAACTATAGTGTACACCTTTGTATGAAATCTTCAGTTTTTTGGCAGTTTCAAGCATTGTATAGCCTTCATTCCTCAAAACAATGAGTGACTGCTGAGTTTCTAGAGAAAGCTGTTTCTTTTTTGCCATTTTTGACCTAATATTGACCTTAAGATATGCCAGTTTATTGCATACTGTGGCAACTCAAAAACAAACACAAAGACAATGTTAAGCTTCATTTAACGAACAAAATAGCTTTCAGCAGTGTTTGATATAATGGTAAGTGATTTTATAGTACCAAATTAGCAATTTAGCATGATTACTCAAGGATAAGGTGTTGGAGTGATGGCTGCTAGAAATGGGGCCTGTCTAGATTTGATCAAAAATGACATTTTTCAAATATTGATGGTGCAGTAATGTCCTGACTATACTTTGTGATCAGTTTAATGCCACTTTGGTGAATTAAAGTACCAATTTCCTTCCGAAACAAAAAAATATATACATTATTCCAAACTTTTGGCCGCCAGTGTATATTCCATTAGAACTATTTTAAGATATTAATCAGAATCAGAATCAGCTTTATTGCCAAGTATGCTTACACATACAAGGAATTTGTCTTGGTGACAGGAGCTTCCAGAGCACAACAATACAAAACAGCAAAAAAACATAGATAATAATAAAAATTAATTGGCTATTACAGAAATCACTTTATATGAATATGTTTCTGTATGCTTGTTCTGCTGCAGTAGCTATACTGTCTGTCCCCGTGGGAATAGGACGTCAAGTTTACTTGTGCTAACTTTAAAAATAGAAGTGTTACAAGTCCTAATAGTCTTTGCTTAATGACTATATAGAAAAACCTTTTTTTTTTTTTATCTAATTAATGATCTCTACTGTGATGCCTTGCATAATTTTAAGAACAAATCTGTAATCTCTGCGAATAGCATGGAGTGGTGCTGATTGACTCAGAAAATCACTGAAAAAGAAAATGGGGCATCATCTTTCATTAGCAACACAACAGAGACAGCAAAGAGAAGAGGGAAGCACAGAGCATTAGCTAAACCTTGAGTTCTCTTCACAACAGATTACAAAAGAAACGCAGGAAAAAAATGGAGTGCACTACTCAAGGTCGCAGGGAATTTGTGCTTTAACAAATAGATTGAGCGAAGCCAGTGAACCATTGTGATTTCAAAATTATGAATTATTTTTTTTTTGGTGATGGAGTGATGACTGATTTATGGACTTGTATAACAACTTGGGCAACAGGAAATAAGACAAGTACACTGTTCAGATGTCACACACTTTTTGACCGATTAATTTCCATGAACTTTCCAGCGGTTTATGATGGGTACAGGTTTAAAATTAACACCCGCAAACCTGCCAAATGTGGTAACTCAGTCACTCTTGCTAGCCACTTTGGTGGGTAGTGTTTTAAGGTTTTGTTTTTTTCCTTTCCTTTAATTATTATTATTATTATTATTATTATTATTATTATCTTTGAAAAGACTACTATCTACATAAACATAACCACAGTAATGAGAAGCCATGGTCTTACCTGTAGTAATGGACTTAATATTACATATGTCACCTGTTAAACAATGGTAGAACAATGAAAAATACTTTTATATAGGCAAGTACAATTTAGAATTAAGGGGTTTAAAGATCCATGAATTATGAACAAATTCTTGACAAATTTTCCTCCTGTTCTAACTGGCCATGTTTGCCTTCAGATATTCCAAATGTGACTTAAATCATTAGGCCTGTGTTCTGGTAAACTAATATAATTCTCGTTCAAATAAAATGTGCAAACAAATGCATGCAGTTACAGTCTCCAGTTCCCTTTATCAGTTTTTGTGGGGTGGGGGATTTTGGCTAGTGAAAATTCTAAGTGGCTGGGAACACTACTAGCCACAGTGGCAGATGAGCCAAAAGGTTGATAATAAAAAATAAATAAATAAATAAATAAATGAGATTGCTGGGGCAGATTTCCATATCTATGTGTACTTTAAATTTATACATTTGGCAGATGCATAAACATTGCACACAAGTTTATTTTTATCACTGTGTGTGTTCCTTGTGAATCGAACCTATGATCTAGACAGAAACCCCTTGTCAGGCACTAATCTTTCATATTAATATTATGTTAATAATATACAGTAATTGTTTAATAATATTAATATTATTAAACAATTATAGTTAGTGTACAAATGTTTCCAATATGACCTTCAATGGACAAAATGATGTTCACATTGGCTTGTAGACAAGTTTTCTGTACACAAGCACGCATAAAGAGCAATAACTAGCTGATGAAATATGTTAAAGGAAAGCATAACTGGAAAAATGTATATTTCCTCTAGAAATTTCAATTTTTTTTTTTTTTTTTTTTTTTTTTACATTGTACCATTTTACTAATTTCCATGACTTTTCCAGGCTTGGAAATTAGAGTTTTAATATTCTTTGATATTTCCAGGTTTACCTTGACATATGCAACCTTTAACCAATGTTTTTAGTTTAATTCTGTGAAATGTAGCAAATATGTGTGAATGAATGACGTGGCCCACGGGACGACTCCTCGGAGCAGACGTATGACATGAGCAAAAACTACAGCTGCAAACGTGACTTATTTTGAAACATTGATATACAGTACATAAAAATGCTGCTTTACTGTTAGGATAACAGATTAAGTGATTCCTCTAAAAAAAAAAATGGTTAAAATAAGTTACATTTCTAATGGTTTCTGTTGAACAGAATGATGTGATTTGGTGTTTAAGTCTCAGGGCTGGTAATCAGAAGGCTGTTAGTTCAATCCTTGTCTTTGAGCTGTCTTTGAGGGTTGTCACGTAATAAGTGAACTGTAAGTAGCTTTTCATAAAAAGTGTCTAGGACAAAATAAGTATTAAATAAGCACCATTAAAGTACTCCAAACGACTCCTGGGCTATATTCCAAGCCCTCTGATGTCATTCAATACTTTTGTGTGAGGAACTGAACAACATTTAAGTTGTTTGTCACTGAAAACCTTCTGCTCTCAAATATAATTTGCACTTTCACATGTACAAACTTGGCAAATGATGATTGGTTACAAAACACAAAAAAACTTATGCCGTTTGACATCATTAGTGTTAAACTTGGAGTGACTTGTCTATATATATATATGCCAACTTTGCATATTTGAAAGTGCAAATGAGATTTAAGAGTGATGGCAAACAGCAAGATTTTCAGTGAATAATTACTTAAATCTAGTAAATGATGAAAGAATTTTCATTTTTGGGTAAAGAGACAGGGATGTAGCATGCTGAAAGTTGCATGTACAGAATGTCTTTGGTGCACCGACTTTGACTGATTGCTTCAACCAAAACATCTAATGATCATTTGAACCACCTAATATAGACATCCATACTGAATTTATTCTGCATTATAGCATATATATATATATATGCTTGTCCGTCAAAAAGCTGGTGATCCACTGACAGATAGATGTGGGAACAGCGAGTTGGTGTAATTTCGTTCGGAGAATAGCTGGGATGATGGTGTTGAAAGCCGAATTGAAGTCCACAAAATGGATCCTCATATATGTCCCTGGTCTGTCCAGATGTTTCAGGATTTGATGCAATCCCATGTTGACTGCATAATCCACAGACCTGTTTGCTCAATAAGCAAACTGAAGGGGATCTAGAAAGGGTCCAGTGATGTCCTTCAGGTGGGCCAACACCAGTCTCTCAAATGACTTCATGACCATATACGTCAGAGTGACAGGTCTGTAGTCATTAAGTCCTGTGATTTTGGGTTTCTTTGGGACAGGAATGATGGTGGAGCATTTGAAGCAGCAGGGAACTTCATACTGCTCCAGTGATCTGTTGAAGATCTGTGTGAAGATGGGGGCCAGCTGGTCAGCACAGAATTTTAGAAAAGTGGGTGAAACACTATCTGGGCCCTGTGCTTTCCTTGTCTTTTGTTTCTGGAAGACACAGAACACCTCCTCTTCACAGATCTTAAGAGCACATTGAGTAGCAGGAGGAGGGAGGTTGCAGGAGGTGTTGATGTTTGTGTGAAGTGAAGGTCAGAGTGGGTGTGGGGTGTGAGACTGGGCCTTTCAAATCTACAGTAAAACACATTTAAGTCGTCAGCCAGTTGTTGGTTCCTACAGTGTTGGGGGAAGTTGTCTTGAAGTTAGTAAAGTCTTTCAGGCCTCTCCACATTGATGCAGGATCGTTAGCTGAAAACTTGTTTTTCAGCTTATCAGTATAGCTTCTTTTAGCCACTCTGATTCCCTTATTCAATGTGTTCCTGGACTGATTGTACAAGATTCTATCCCCACTTCAGTAAGCATTCTCTTTGGCCTGACGAAGCTGCCTGAGTTTTGAGTAAACCATGGTTTGTCATTGTTGTATGTTAAATAAGTCCTAGTAGAAATGCACATGTCCTCACAGAAACTGATATATGATGTCACAGTATCTGTGAGCTCATCCAGATTGGTGTCTGCAGCCTCAAATACACTCCAACCAGTGCAGTCAAAGCAGGCTTGTAGTTCCAGCTCTGCTTCATTGGTCCATCTCTTTACAGTCTTTACTACAGGCTTAGCTGATTTTAGTTTCTGCCTGTCGGTCGGAAGAAGATGAACCAGACAGTGATCAGAGAGTCCCAAAGCTGCTCTAGGGACAGAGCGATATGCATCCTTTATTGTTGTGTATCAATGATCCAATGTATTTCTGTCTCTGGTGGGGCATGAAATGTGCTGACTGTATTTTGGCAGTTCACGGGTGAGGCTGGCTCTGTTTCAATCGCCAAGAGTAATAATAAGTTAGTCCAGGTATTGTTGTTCCATGTCTGTGATCTGATCAGCCAGCTGTTGCAGCGCTGCATTCACGCAGGAATATAAATACTCACCAGAATAAACGAGGAAAAGTCCCGTGGTGAGTAGAAAGGCTTACAGTTGATAAAGAGCACTTCCAAATTAGGACAGCACATCTTCTTTAACATTGTTAAATCTGTACACCAACTTTCATTGATGTAAAAGCATCTGTAGATCTTTGGTTGTATAGAAATGGCATCCATGTCAATAAAAATGGAATGTTTCATAATTAAGTTGAACATTAAAGGAATACTTCACCCAAGAATGAATATTACATCTTTGCAATGCAATGGCAGTTGATAGCATATATATACACACATAGATGCCTCATTTGACTGGTTCTAATACGTCAACCGTGGCACCATCTTGGAACGTTCAACAAAGAGAGCTGTTTAAATGCAAGTGAATGAAGAAGAAGCCTCAGACCACTGCATAAGCTGCTTTTGTGTGGAAACAGTTCATCATCTAATAAAATTACAGACTGGGTGCTAATTTATATGTTTTCCATTATATATTCATTTGAAGAGTACTTTATTTGCAGTTTGCCATGAAAAAAATAAAAAATAAACTGTATTAGAAGTGAAATCAGGAATTTCTATATCATCTAAAATATTGCCCAGTGTTTATGGAAAATCAGATAATCTGAAAGTTGGCTGGAAAAGACTCCAGACTGTTACAGACTGTATCTGTCAATTTATTTTCACGTGCTGATGGATGGCTCTTGACCGTTCCAATATTGCAGATGTGCCAACGTATCGCGGCCCATAGGAACAGCTGCTAATGAGGTATCTACGTAAAGATATATATGGCTGATAGTCTCTTTTTAAAGCTTGAAAAAAATAAAATAATAAATAACCCAAAAGGTGATTTGAGCATCATATTCCAAGTCTTCTGAAGGCATACAATAGGTTTTGGTAGGAAACCAGAAATGTAAGTATTTGTTTTTGTGAATATCTAAATGTCCATTGTGCATTCTCACATTTGTTCTCGCACTGTTCAAAATGATCATTCTTCACTTTGCTTTAAAAACTGGGAATAAAATGTATCCTGAAAAAAAAACTTTTTTGACCAGGCAGTGCAATATTATCATCGGTGTTAATTGCATAAGGGAAATTGGAAAGGGCCGTATTCTGAATATTCATGTGTTATGCTTTTTCACGCATGCAGGGCAAAAATAAATAAATAAATTCTCCCAAAGGAAAAGGTGTCTAAGAAAGGAGCTTGCTTAATATCTGGAGAGGTAAGGTGTCCAAGCCACATCAGCTACTTACTGGGGTACCTCAGTGTTCAGTGCTTGGGCCACTTCTCTTCTCTATATACACAAAATCACTGGGACCCATCATTCAGGCGCATGGTTTCTCTTACCATCGCTACGCTGTGACTGCTTGAATCTATGCCTGCCTGGCAGACATCTCGGCCTGGATGAAGGAACACCACCTGCAACTTAACCCAGCCAAGACCGAACTCCTTGTCTTTCCAGCCAACCCTGCTGTTGAACACAACATCACCATGCAGCTGGGTGCAACTACAGTAATGCCTTCCAAAACAGTCAGAAATCTAGGGGTAACCATCGATAACAAACTAAATTTCACAGACCGCATCTCAAAGACCGCAAGATCATGTACTGTAGAGTTACACTCTACAATATCAGGAAGATAAAACCCTTCCTCTCTGAACATGCCACACAACTTATTGTTCAGTCACTTGTCATAACTAGACTGGACTACTGTAACGCTGTCATTACAGGCCTCCCTGCATGTGCAGTTAGACCCCTGCAAATGATCCAGAATGCAGCAGCATGTCTGGTCTTTAATCAACCAAAGAGAGCGCATGTTACACCACTCATTGTCTCTCTTCACTGGCTGCCGGTTGATGCACGTATCAAGTTCAAGGCTCTGATGCTGGCATATAAAACAGTCACTGGGTCTGCTCCAGCATACCTAAAATCATTTCTGCAGAGCTACGTGCCCACTAGAAGCCTGCGGTTGGCTAAGGAACATGGCCCTGTTGTACCAACATAAAGAGGCACCAAAACACTTTCCCGGACTTTCGGCTTCATCATACCACATTGGTGGAATGACCTTCCCAACTCCATCCATGAAGCTGACTCACTTTCCGTCTTCAAAAATGGCTAAAAACACATCTTTTCCATGAGCACTTAACCAGTCACAAAAAATTCCTTGTTGCACTTTAATCTGTTTTGAATGATATTCTGATGCTAGTGAAACTTTGTAATATGGCACTTTTTGTACCACTGTCTCAAGATGATTCACTTATGTTTTTCCTTTTTTATAAGTCGTTTTGGGTAAAAGCGTCTGCCAAATGAATAAATGTAAATGTGAATATCTTCAGTATGTTTGGCGAGCCAGTTTTAGAAAATGAAGCAAATACAAAGAGTCATTGAAGCCCAAATGACTCACTCGTGAATTCAAATATGCATGATGAACTCGAAAAAATAAAAATAAAGCACCATTTTAAATGCACTCCAAAATGAGTATTGAAATCTTCATTACACAAGCTCAATATTATAATTTCATATGTAAGAGGAGGAAAGGATATAAATATTAAATTATCTTAATAATGAATAGATGAAAAATACCATAGTTGCTGCAGAAAAATCAGGAGCTGAACAATGGCAATTGAAAACATGGCTCTTTTACTGAATTTAAGCTGCATTTTGTCTTGTATTCAGATAAATTAATAAAATCTAGTGAGGTTTATGCTTAGAATATGACAAAAATATCTGCAAATGGGGTGGGATTTAAAAAATAAAATAACATTTCTTTCAAATTTTTGTCTTGAATTAAGTAAAATTAACAACATTTTGTTAGATTTCTCTGAGCTTAATAACCTGTTTTAAGGTAATCAGTAAGAAAGTGTTTTTTTTTTTTGTTTGTTTTTCTAGTGTAGAGCCCACCCCCTACTGCATCACTTTCCTATTTATGCCTAAAAAGCCCATACATTAAAAACAACACAATAAATAATAAAATTATAAAAAAGAATAATATTAAAAGGCCTGAATAAATAATATAACTAATTAAAAGGACTTAAATTAGTAACTCTTTTAGTAAGTCAGCATCTTTTTTTTTTTACTTTTTATTTTTTATATTACAACTCTTTATGTACATAATTTAATAATCCGTAAACAGACTGCTGGCTAGATGAGCTCTTATGTGGGAGTCAGAAGTTTTATTGTAAGCTACAAACAGCTTTAACTGTCTCTCTTGCTCTTTCTTTGTATGTGTGTTCTATACTTCACCAAGAACTGCTCTTCTCACAACATCTATCTGCTAAACAATTCCACATACCAGCACACATGACCACCCACACAAATCTTTAAGCATGCAGAGGTTCACTTTGTCTTGCAATAATCATGAACAGGAGCGCTGTCTACGGACAAACAGTCACACTTTTGAATTCAAATGAGTCACACTCTATGTAAAATACACAGGTTTCAGCTTCATTTAATAACCATGCAAATTTAACGTAACGCCTCGTTCTTCAAAGGCATCGAATTACAATGTCTTTTTTAGAAAAAAAATACTAGTGTTTTGGCTATTAATGTATTAATTCATCTGCTTTTTGTTCTTATTTATTCCTTCATCTTTTTTTTTTCATTAGTGCAGTTCAGTTGCTTTTTGTAAACAAATGTTTTTCGTACTTCAGAAAAAGAAGTAATATAAAATATGTTAAATGATTTACGGGTTGGGTTTTATGAGAAAATCTAGGTTGAGTATGCTACTGCTGGTGCGAAACAATTTATACAGTATATATACTGTAAATTCCCAGGAGAAAAAAAAATGCAGTGTTAGTTTGAACTAATGCATATTCAGGGGTGTTAGAGCAAGTGCTTACACATTCAAAACTCCCACAAGCACACAAATACATGTACACACACACACACACACACACACACACAAAGACACACACCTCACACCCAAACACTTGTTTAGTTTCAGAAAAGAGATGTCGTGTTAAACGGATGTGACTATGAAATAAATGTCTCATAACCAGAAGAACTCATATCTAGGACATTATATCTTAGGTTAGAAATGTACTCTATGCAAGTTCACAATCACAGGTAGGCATGCTTGCCCAAGTGCACAGTCCTATTGTACATACTTAACATGCTTTACATTTGTTAAGTAGAATTTTTTATCGAAAGCATCTTACAAATGAGGAATAAATCAAGAGAGTGAATAGTGTGAGATAGATGATGAAGAAATGACAGAAAGATAGACAGATCTATAGAACAATAAACAGAACAAATGACAGACCGATAGAACTAAAAAACAATAGAGCAAACAATAGAATGAACGATAGATAGAACAAATGACAGACAGATGACAGATGGACAGACGGATGGATGATAGATTAGAGATTAGATTAGATAGATTAAATGAATGACAGAATGAATGATAGAAAAATAAATGGAAAGATAGAATGGCAGATAAATAGAATGACAGATTGATAGATAGAATAGAATAAACAATAGACAGAACAAATGATAGAACGCTGATAAATCAAATTATAGAAAAAACAGCAATAGAGAATAGAACAAAAGATAGATAGAATGATAAAACGATATAACGAAAAACCGAACAAACGATAGATAGAATGGACAACATGATAGAATGATAGATAAAATGACAGATCAGTAAATGAAACAATAGATAGAACGATAGATAGATCGCAGATAGAACAGAATGAATAATAGAACGAAGGAACACACAATAAAAGGAATCATAGAACGAACTGACAGAACGACATGAGTTCTGGTGGGTTAACTGGGGTTGCTGGGTGTTCTTTTGGCTCTTTTGAAGTGAATAGAATAGGCTAAAATCTAGATAATAACTTGCTTTCGCCTTGGTACTCAAAACTATTATATTAATCCATGCTCAAACATGCCGAGATCAAAGCGACTTCAAAAGTATAAATGTTGTTGCTACCTACTAATTCCTGTCACTAATGTGCTAAGTCTAAGAAGCATCTACACAGCTAGCATGACGCATCACGCAACTAAAGGATTAAACTGTTATTTTGTGCTTAAATGAAATACAACCTAAGCCACATCTATCATTTGCAAAATGAAAGTTTTATCTTTATTTACACTCCCACAGATGACTTCTTTCTGGCAATCACTGGATCAGAGTTTATTCCTAAAAAGTTCTGGAAGTATTCAGTGGGATTGCAGGCAACACAGCACTTTGCTTACTCATAGCAGTCAGTGTTATCTTGCCCGGAAAGCATGGCTGTAATACTGGCTTATGTCTAGCCGCATACAAATCCAAACACATATGTGGCAATTCTATTGTACAACTCGAGTACTTTTTGCCAGCCAAGGACAGAGCATTTTCTGATGAGGACTGCAGTTTTATTCAGATATATATTGTGTGTATATGTGTCTTAATTTGTCCCCAGGCACGGATTGGCAAAGAAACAGAGCTTCTTCCTAGAGGAAGAAAATTGTCTGGACTCACACCAAACGAAAAGGCAGTATGGCCAGTAAAAAAATGAAAAATAAAAACAAAAAATGTCCTCTTATTTGTGATAATATTGGCAAAAATTAAAGTAGGCAGCACACTAAAAATGGCACCCAAAGCATTCGCTATGACTGTCCCGTTGTCAGTATACCTGGTGGATCACACAGGTTTTGATGTGCCATATGTGGATGTATGCAACCAAAAAGTCATTCAGGTTTGAAACAACATGAGGAATTTCCATTTTTGGGTCCACTGTTCCTGTAAAATTACAGCATTATTGTCATTATGTATTAAGTTTTCCTGTTGTTTTTCTAACTTGCGTTTTGCTCGTGAAATAACAAGACCTATTCAAATGAGCTCTCGAATTTGGGCCTCAGAAAAGCGCAGCATGCTCCAGAACTGTGGGCGAGTAATTGAGTAAAATGACAGGGTTCGACTATTAGTGAATGTTTATGTCTGCTTGCAGTTTAATTTAGGAGGCAGACACTATCACCAAAAAGCATGGGGCATGTACACACTGCAGCTAAATGCTGCTGTCACTCCTCTTTCGAGTGCTTACAGGAGTGACAACTGCATTCTACAACCAAATACACTACTGTGGAGTGTATGGTATCACAGGATTTATTCATAATTATCTTTACTCAGATATCATGTTTGCTTTCCATATGGCAGCATGGTAGCTGTGGTCCAGAAGGGGAACAGATGCTGTGTAATGAATCTGCATTGCATCCGCAAAATTTTTTGTTAATCCAGGTCATCATATTGCCTTGTGGAAATTAGTCATAAGCAACCAGACTGTGCCACTGTCGAAGAGTGCTGAAGCATCAATGAATTGAAAACAAAAGTCAGTTGCTTATGAATAAATCAGTGGAAATCTTGTCATTGAAATTACTGACGAAAATGTCAGTTGATGAAGAGTTTTTCTTGATTTCATCAACGATAAGGAAAATGAGACGAAAAAGGCTGTTCCATTTTGTAGAGCGCATCTAAACGTGTTCAGTGGGCAATGCGGATATAAACACGGAGACAGTGCGCAACAGCAAATAATAACAATACATTTCATCATACATTCAATAAAATATTTATTTTTTATATATTATCAATGCACTATCAATTTTTTTAAAGAAAATAAAGAATTTCCTTGCTTGAGCTGCGAGCTGCACACCGATAAACTGAACCGATATAAACTAGTACACTCAAACACATCCTGTAAAAATATAAATCAGCTATATCCACAACATAAATGTTATATTACAACATAACATCTGCATAGACAATGAAGTAAACTTGAATTAAGCTATGCACTAGTCAGAATGCATAACTTGCGTTGTGAATATGCTGTTTCCTTAAAAGAATATTCTGGGTTCAATACAAGTTAAGCTCAATCGCCAGCATTTGTGGCATAATGTTGATTACCACAAAAAATTGGCCCCTTTCACTTCCATTGTGCCTAACTGTAACCCAAATTTGTTATTTTTTTAAAGAAAAGGAGGGGCAAGTCACAAATTTTGTGGTAATCAGTATTATGCTACAAATGCTGTCGTTGAGCTTAACTTGTATAGAACCCAGAATATTCCTTTAAAAACAAATTATACGTAACACAATATCCTAGACTGTCTAACCAAATGTTTGAATATTTGTTTAAACTTTGGTATTTTACAGTTTGATACATGTTTTTTGTCATTTTGAACATTGTTGTCAATGCTAACTAAAATCTAGAGCTGTCAAAATGAACGCGTTGACGCATGCGATTAATTCAAAATGTTAAACACATTTACCAATTTGATATTTGATTCTGACATTTTATTCAGCTCTGTGTGAGTTCTGAACACTGGTTGTAGAAAGGCAAACACACAGAGATTTTGTATCAGTGATCAAGTGATGGAAAAAGGACCTATTAATGCTATTTGTTGTACAAAATCAACCTAGATAGGACTTCAAGACTTCAAGAAATCAAGTGCTTTGCAGCCTCTGTAGGGCATAATTTAATTACCACAGAAGATTCAAAACATACAGTAGACTCGGATGAAGTATCATTACATGGGCAGTGCCAATGAAAGCAGTCCAGATCGTCTGCAGCACTTCTCAAAGCAGCACTTGACGATGGCGTTGATGCTCTGATGCGAATCATGAATGCAGCTTCATGATTGCTATAGCAAAGTGGACAGCCACAGTCTGCCAGCCGATAAATATTGTGGAGGATGAGAGTTTAAGAGATATAATGCCAACTGCAATGAATACACAACCTGCAGTGTGGGGACTAGTTCTTGCTATTGGTCAACCTCCCACTTAGACTTTGGAAAACATTTAATGTTACTTGAATTGGTGCTATTTCAGTGCATTTCCATCTTTCTATGTATACTTTGGAAGGCTTTGTTTGGGAAATTTGAATAAAGCATTTTTGTGTCCATATTACACAAACACAAAAAGGAAATTAATGCATACTGACAGGAAAATAAGTATATTTCAGCACTTCAAAATCTGCTATTAACTGTGATTAACTATGAAAAATTATGCAATACGTTGCATAATTTGTAAGCAATTTAAATTAAAATTCACTAAAATCAATTAATATCACATGACAAAATATTGACCAAATTTTAAAACATTGCCATCAAAAGACTACAACTGCGACTAAAATAAACAAAAAACAAATATGTAAAAATTAGCACAGACAAAGGTCAGTTGCTTATTAATGAATCCTTTTACACGTTTGAATCTGTAATATAGCACTAGCCCTAACGACGGCCCTTACTTCAATAGATTGCCAAGGTTTCTGGATTCACTGACCTGCAAAATTATCTCTACCCATGAAGGATGATGCTTCCTTGACCCCTTATATCATGAGTCACCTTGTGAACGATCAGTGGGATCCAGCGTAGAAAATATGAGGGGCATGCTTGAACAATTACTGATGAGAAACGAGGTCTGAAGAGATGCCGTTTTAATGTATACACTACCGGTCAAAAGTTTTGAAACACTCATTCTTTGTTATAATTTTTTTTTTTTTTTTTTTTTCACATTTTAGAATAATAGTAGTCATCAAAACTATGGAGTAACATACATGGAACTATGGGAATTATGTTGTGACTAAACAAAATCCAAAATTAATCAAAACTGTGTTATACTTTAGCATCTTCAAAGTAGTCACCCTTTGCCTAGAGTTTGCAGACATGTACTCTTGACATTTTCTCAACCAACTTCTTGGGGTATCACCCTGGAATGCTTTTTAAACAGTATTGAAGGAGTTAACATCTATGCTGGGCACTTATTGGCTGCTTTTCTTTATTATTTGGTCCAAGTCATCAATTTCAAAAAAACATTTTTTATTATTACATTTTAGTTTTATAATGATATAAATTAATATGGTGGCACAATTATATTTTTGTCTACAAAACTAATTTCAAACATTTAAGCATACGCCTTCAGATTAAAAGATTTTTAAGATCATGAGAAACATTTCAGTCAAGTGTTTCAAAACTTTTCACCAGTAGTGTATATCCTCAACAATGCGGCAAAGATGCTCTGGGGAAGAGGGTGTTTAATGGAGGACAGGGGGCAGGTGACAAGGGCCTCAAGATTACACCCCAGACCCTATTTCTTCATCACATCATTGCCCAGCCATTGTGACTGATCAGCTGCCCCAGGACGCAATGTATTACGCAGGCCTTGCTGCATTTGTTTAAAAAAAAAAAAAAAAATGCCTGGTAAGCCCACAGAGGAATGCTCTGCTTTTCCTTGAATTTCTTCTTTCGGGGTGTAGGGGGAGGCCACAGGCCAAGGTATCTTGCATACCATCCAATCATGAATGATCTCTCCAAGCAAAAAAGTTACAGGTTGGTCGGTATCTTAGGTCAATTTCATCATCTTCCCTTTCCCTTTCTTTTCCCCCAATGATAAATGTACCATGCTGTACTCTCTTACAAAAATAAGTATTGAATGGTATTCTCCCACCATCGTTCCTTGCCAGCTTTGATTTGGCAGATGCCTCACTGCATGCTTTGAGATTTTCACTGTCTTCAAGCAATTCCAAGAGTGAAACTTATCTATAAGCAGACCTCTGGCCTCCACATAAAAGTGCAAAACATCTTCTCCTCATACTACATCTCACAAAACATCCAATCTATTACGGAATGAGTGCATCACCTTGAGATGTACGGTATTGGAAGGTTATTTGTTCATTAAGCATGGGGTTTAATAACACCATTCCACGACCTTCACGGTCATCATGAGTTGGTCCGCTTGAGAACATGTGATTAAATTCTGTTCACAACAAACCAAAAATTAAACTGGTGGGCTGAGCGCCTAGACAAAGTTAGTGAACCAGTCGGGGTATCCAAATATGACTTCAGAATTCACAGCACGTGGCGGTCGCAGCAATGCCTGGTGCATGTTCAACAGATTAACTGACATTTTCGACCTCACTTTCTGCATCTTTTAATAAGTAACACAGCTGTTACCATGGACGCCATTAGAAAGCCATTGACAGTTTTTCGGTAGTACATATGGATAATCAATTATTTTAATTTTTAACATACATCAACGTGCTGATAATAGGGCATGGCTGGTTTCAGATACAGGCATGACCCGACAGAGCTCAAATGAATAGATAATAAAGCAGAAGGTCAGATGATCAATACGGATCAAGCATTTGTCATGGCTCCAGTGTTTGCCAGTTCATTCTGTTGTTTGTTTTTCTCTCTCCCTCGTGTTTCACAGGTGGAGTTGGTGAGCTGAGCGTAATCGGCATTTCCATAAGAACACTGATCGCTCCTGGGGAGACGTCGATTACAGTAATGGGTTTCTCACACACTCCACCTGTCTTCCTCTGATTGCACGACCTACTTTATCCCTTGTGTGTTCCCTGCATGTTTGCTGGATTATTGTTTGCTGTACCATAACGTTGTTCTACTGTTTAGAGTGAAGTCCCATTCTGTTGGTTGCTTTGTCTCCAGTGGTGTTTGCCCATCAGATCGCCATTGCCTAGTGACTGCACTCCAGGAGGATTTCTTCAGCCCGCATGTTGGGAGATGGTTTCTGGGCTCTGCTTCGCACCACACCTCTCTTCAACAGATTGTTCCGGACCTCCACAGCACACACACTGACGAACACACTAACCCCGCCCCAGTGGCTTCCTCGTTGAACTCGAACAAGCTGGTGCTGTAGCGCTTTTGTGTTGAACATAAATAAAGATTCTTAGACTGTTTTCCCTCTGCTTTTGGGTCCTGTTTCCCCAGCATCATGACAGAATAAACCAGCCAGCTATGGACCCAGTAGAGGAGACCATTGTTCGCTCTGCCCTATCTCAGCAAGGGGATCTGCTTGGTCAACATCAAGAGCAGATTTCCGCATTGAACAGCGCCATGGAAATGATGACCTCGCAGCTTGCGGAGCTTACTACGCTGGTGTAGGGCTTTACTGGTTGTTTAGATCAGTTTTACTATCAGAAATAATTAATAATTATTTCTGTAGTTATTAATCAATATTTAAATTAATTAATTGGATCTAACTCATTAAAACCTCATATGGGACTCCAGTAAATGTAGTGTGCTACGTTTAGGAGCAAGTTTGGTTATTAGCAATAATTAATAATTATCAAAGAAAATTATTAATTATTAAAATCAATAGAACATTGATGAGAATCAATGTTAGCTTTTTTTAATCCTTTAAATCAACAGTTATCAAAGATAATCGTTAATTGTTAACGTCGATGAAACAATTAAAATTAACACTAGCTTACTGATCATTCAAATTCAATCAAAGATAATTATCAATTATCAAAAATCAACAGAATATTAATAAGGATTAACATTGACGGGGCACCACCCTGAAATCAGGGACTAATAACCGAATATTAAAACAGTCTCAATATTAGATTGTTTTCTTAGGAAAATCGACATCCGAAGAATATCGATTTTCTGGAAAAAAAAACAATGAATGAAGGTTTGAATCCAAGCACTGACATCCCGTCAGCATGACACAGGCGTATGCAAAACAAACCAAAACACTTCTCTTTGTAATATAAACAAAGTTTATTTATGCAGTAATATCAATTAATAATTAATACAATGCAGTCAATAAACTTCCGACTTACAACTACAAACTAAACAGTGATATGATTAGATATGGAAATAAAAATAATCCTATAACACAAGGTGTGTGTGTGACAGTGTGTGTGTGTGTGTCAGTGTGGTTAGTGAGAGAGAGAGAGAGAGAGAGAGATGATTAAGTGACAGCCCGAAAGCTGATTTCGCGATAGCTGGAGATAAAGCAGCCGTGTTCATCACTCAGAGACGCGGTTTTACGAGCGGGGCTCATAAAAGTCCCTTGTTATTTGACTCTTTAATGGATGAACTCAGTTGCTGTCTCACCCGCGATGGCGAAAATGCACAACAGTCCAATTTGGTTGGACCACAATACAGCAAAACAAATTCGTGATAATTAATACCCTGAGTATTGATAATTAGCGGACATGGCGGTCCGTAAACTGTACAAGCAAAAACCTTGAAACACAAGAATAGCACACTATAATATTCTATCTCTGCCCAGACGTAACCTCTTACTTGAATCGCATGAGGACACAGGTAGAATGTGTTTTCCTCCGTCCTTTAACTCTGACCCGGTTCCTTGAGGCTCGTGTGATGACGAGAGGCCATTTCCTCGCGCTGTCGGCGGGCGGTACGGCTGTTGATTCTCAGAGGGCGGTACGGCTGTTGATTCTCAGAGGGCGGTACGGCTGTTGATTCTCGGCGGGCTGGTGGAAAACTCAGAAATGTCGACTTGATTGAAGATGGAAGAGAAATCTTTAATCTTTTCACTTCTGTAGGCCAACGGATGAAGATGCGAATTGCTCAGTGGTCTCCTTCGGATCCGTTAGAGTGCTTGGTTGAACACAGAGTAATCTCAACTCGTCCAGCGAGATGGAGATCGTATGGCTACAGTTTCAAGTCGGACATTACTTCCTTAAGCCACGAGGTTGCACCAGAGAGCAGCAAAAAGCTACGTCCGTATTCGGTGAACAAAGTCGCTGGAAGCAACTTTGGAAGCATTTCAGAATTATTTGAAGTCCTGATGATGTCATGTTTGAGGGACGTTCTGTTGTGTGCCTCATCCAATAGGAGTTGAGAGCTCGATCCTTTAGAGGGCAAGGCTTCATGGATCTGTAGTCTGTTTTGGACTCCCTTTGTTTGATTTTGGCATGATTTTTATCAGTAAAATTTACGACTTAGAAGGAGGGGGCTTGAGGAATGTTTTTATGACTGTTAGGCCTGCCTTTGTCTTCTATCTGAATACATGAGGCCCAACACTGGTTCAGCAAATCTGTCTCTCTCCTGACACTAGTCCAGCACAGGATTAACCTCCTCCCCCCTCGATGGTTTCACACGCCTCAGCGACTGCTAGAGAATAGGCTGTTTGTCAAGGCAGAGAAGTGCATATTTCATCCGCAGTCGGTTCCATTCCTGGGGTTCATCATTTCGTCCGAGGGAGTGCATATGGACCAAGCAAAGGTTAAAGTCGTTGCTGAGTGGTCAACCCCAGATTCTCACAAGGCTTTGCAGAGGTTTCTGGGGTTTGCTAACTTTTATCGAAGATTTATTCGGAACTATAGCCGAATCGCCACAACTCTGATGGATCTTACCTCCACGCGCACTGAATTTAGTTGGTCCCCGCAGATAGAGTCCTCGTTTGCTAAACTCAAGGTGTGGTTTTCCACAGCACCCATTTTAATTACCCTGACCCTGCGTTACAGTTTGTGGTGGAGTTGGATGCATCAGAGGTTGGTGTTGAAGCGGTTCTTTCTCAGCGCTCTCCCTTGGATGGAAAGGTGCATCCTTGTGCATTCTTTTCGCACCACTTAACTCCGGCTGAACGGAATTATGGCGTCGGTAACTGGGAATTACTGGCTGTCCAGTTGGCCTTGGGTGAGTGGTGTCACTGGTTAGAGGGTGCAGGGATACCATTCGTGGTTTGGACTGATCACAAGAGCCTAGAGTACATCCGTAGCGCTAAACATCTTAACTCTAGGCAGGCTCGCTGGGCGTTATATTTCACTCATTTTGATTTCACTCTCTTGTAACGTCCGGGCTCCAAAGAAAAAATTCCCTTTCTCGATGTTTCGTAATCGAGACCTCCCCCCCTCCAATGGCAACACAGTCGCTTTGACTGTATCGGACCGGTTCTCGAAGGTGGCTCATTTTATTCCCCTCCCCAAATTCCCCTCAGCTAGGGAGACAGTGGTAGCGGTCATTAATCATGTCTTCTGTATTCATGGCTTCCTGGTGGATGTGGTTTCTGACAGAGGCCCCCAGTTTGTGTCACGTTTTTGGGCATAGTTATGTCGACAGCTGGGAATTTTTGTATTTGTATTTTATTTATTGTATTATTATTTTTTAATAGAGCTCCATTCAAGAATCACAGAATTGCTTCCATCATTTATGGCAAAGTAGAAATGTTGCCTAATTGGATAAAATGTTGGCAAATGAATTAGGCTTTTTGAATGACATAAATCTAAAAATAAATAAATAAAGACAAATTACAAGAAAAGTATTTAAGAGGGGGCTACAAACACTTGTGCATGATGTCACAACTTGTGGCCGGGTCCTATATGTTTCCTGGAGTGGTGAGGGTGCTGTTCGTTACTAGGTAGTGACACCTTTTTCTAAACTAATCAGCTGATGTCAGTGGACATACTCTTTGATCTGATGCTCAATCGACGATCAAACCACTGCATCATCTTCACACCTCTGGATTCAATCACCAGTAGCTACAGTGCTGTAGAAAAGCACTTAGATGTCCCTGGGTCACAGCCGTTCATTCTGGCTTGGGGCAGTTCCAATAGGTTCTTCAGTCACAGTCATTGGCAGTTTCTGACCTCGCAATCCCCCTTCCATTTAAAACCCCCTCATCATGTCTTTCTCTTTAAGGGTGACACCCAGCAGCTTAGAAACATGAGAGCTCACTTTGAGAGATTACGGCACAATGAGACCTCCACATGTGAAAAATGCTTCCATTCAGCCTTTCCTGTAGGCCTGTATGATGAGTGGGCGCATATTACGCCACATGCTGGTCAATATCAAAAGGCCATTGATTGTTGCCTCACATTATGGCTTCTTAGTCTCTTAAAACCCGCAATGAGGGCTGAAATGCAAAAGGACACAAAACACTGAGTTGCACGCAACCCTCTTCCAAAACAACGACAAAATAAATGATGGTCGTCAGACAGAGAGCATAAACACTGCAGAGTCAGTTATTTTTTACAGTCAGCTACTGCATAAACTGACTGCAAAGTAAACAGTGAAAAGGAAAATAAATGGATATAAATGACTTGAAACCAAAACAAATGCAAAAGCTACTGCAATCCGTCATTTAAATAAGCAACTGTCTTGGTTTTCATGGCAATAAACATTTTCATTATTTCAAACTGTTGGTTTCCACATTATGCTGTGGTGATGCTGTGATAACTATTGTAATTATAGTAATAACAATGCACAGTAATAACAATGAATGCAATAGTCCAGCTCACAGTGGAGTTTCGTAATAATTAAATTGTCTTGCTATCCTATAAAACATCTAACCATCCTCCAAACAAGATACGCTTATTTGAGAAACAAAATTCTATTTTAAAGATTCTTCATATGTGAATTCAGTAATTATTTATAATTAATTGTATTGGTCTTACCCCATTGACAAATAGTTTATTTATTTTTATTTTTTTATTTTTTTTTTTTCTAACAATGTTAGTATGGTTTGTAAGGAACCCCTTAAATGAGAGTATTTGTATTTTCAGGGAGGAAATGCTAAACATATTGTGAGAGAGCACAAACTATTGTGAGAGAATGCAAAAACGTTTTTTGAGGGAACGCAAAATGTATTGTGTGGTAATGCATATTATCGTGTGGGAACTATTGCAAGGAAACATAAAACTTATCAAGAGGGAATGCAAACTATTGCGAGGAAATGCAAAACTTATTGTGAGGGAATGAAAAATATTGCAAAGCAAAAAAAAAATATTTCAGAAATTATATTCCCTCCCTGTGCCCTAAGCGGTTCAGTAGGTTTGCCCTTAAAACAAGAAATAAATGCTAATATAAATATATTAAATAAAGAAAAATATTTATAAAATAAAAATAAAAAACTTTAAAGATATATTCTTAGCAAATTTTGCTTCTCGTCTTATTTTAAGGATGTTTACGTATTCTTACGGGAAATATTAGCTCAACTAATGATGTCAGTTTGGAGTGTTTGTTTGGAAACCTGTTAGAAAAGCCATTTTTGTAGGTCTGTTTGGTGCTGCTAGTGACAACTGGGGTGGCAAACTGCTAAAAATTACATAGCAGAAATTTCACCATTAATGTGAATGTGTAGGCAAAGGACCTCAGAGGAAGAAAGAAAGGGAAAGAAAGAGAGAAGGGGCAGATAGGAGGAGTTTAAGCTGGCGCGGACTTTGCTGGTGAAAGCTGGCTGTGATCACCGATAGCCCAATGGAATGATGAACAGCACAGCCTGTTATCAATTTGTCTTCTACCTGTCTGCCTGCAGCCCACATGGGACTCCACAATATGTCACTGTCGCATGCTGGACTGCCCCCATGCATCAAAACATTTTAATACAGCTCAGCCCTCTTCCACCCATCTCCAGAGTCGGGATCATGGACAGGAAGCTGACCCATATCCATGTTCATTCAATATGTGACACGATATGAATCAATCCATACTTTGGTACAGAATTATCCGTAGTAAAATCAGTATTTTCATTTTTGGGTGACCTGTCCCTTAAGTACACATAATGCAGAGTTATGGTAGCTTTGGGTTCCGTAAGTGAGTCAGATGTTAATTTAGTAACTCATCTGATGATTCAGTGATGCATAAGTTAGAATGATCCAAAACACTTAAGGACCCGGCACACTTTCCCATGGCTGTCAAACACAACAGTAGTACAAATATTATAAATCTGGTGACCGGTGAGATATCTCAGGACACTTATTTCATAAATATCTTTCAGGGAGTAGGACATTTTTTGCATACCTTTCCATGAAAAAAAATCACTTACAGCACCTTTAAGATAACCGACTCGTAAGAGTCATTCATTCGTGAATCGCACTGCACTAGCTGTGCTATAGTTTGTTTTTGTGTGTGCAGCCAGAAAATAATCTGTTGATTATATTTATTTTGAGGCTCTCTTTTTAACTCATATGCAGACAACAATTTATCTCACATCTTGGGTAAAATATAATTTCTTCTGCCATGGTGCTGTAGATTCAGCACCGGCGACACTATAGTGGTGTTGAAAAACAGTTGAGCAGCATGATATGCCATATAATAATCACAGAACTCCCGGAGAGAACAAATGGTCGCAAGCTGTCTCATCGTTTCAGGAAAGAAAGGATGATTTTGACTTTTCTGTCATTTTTCAACCTGTCTGAGGGAAAAACATACAAATAAAAGGGAAAAAATAAACAACAACGCAGGGAACGAGTGGTTGCTGCATTCAAAAATAGGCCGATAGGACAGATGGGCCCTGCACTAGAGATTACAGTAACTGTTTAAACAAAAACTGTTTCCAGGTTTCCAGAGGGACAAGTGGAAAACAAATCCTTTATCTTGAGAGGTATGATTTTTTTTCAGTTTGTTTTTGTTTTGATGTTGGTGTGAAGGCCAGGGCCAGAGTGGAAATCTGCAGAGAGGGTACACTCAAAGAATTGTATAATAAATTACATTAACCCTCATGTTCTGATTGGGGTCCAAGAGACCCCAAGGCCATTTGATTAGCTCCAAAAAAAAGCTAAATCTTATGAAAACAGATTATAAATTAAACTTAATAGCACATAGGGGACAAAAAGATGCAATAAAAGTGAATGGTGACTGAGGCTAACAAATCTCCTTTTGTGTTCCACGGAGGAAAGAAAGTCATATGGTTAGTAACAAGAGGGTGAGTAAATGATGACACCATTTTCACTTTTGGGTGAACTATCCCTTTAACATCTCTAATCTTGCTAAGTATAATAAGTAGACGGAAATAGCGTGCAAAGTAGAGCAAATCCAAGGCCATTCTTCACCTCAATAAAATGAAAAAACACACAATATCACATCCAATTTCCCCTACTGCAGCAAGTGGTGTTTTTCAAATGCGAGCCAGGAAGCCAATACCTTGTGAATAAAGCCAGAATCTGCGTCAGCACCAACAGCTTGAACAGGGTCAGGCTATCTCAAATTTCCTGTCTGCGGAGGAAAAGGGTACTTTACGGCACAAGAACACCCAGAGAAACCGCAGCTTGCAAGAGCCGAATATTCCAGCGCCCCTCTCACTTTACGGAGCAGAAACATTTCCATTGATGTGACAGTATTGTGCACTGTGTCCCTGACAGGGGTAAAGAATATCTCAGCTGGGTTATTTCATTATCTGAAAGCTGTCACTTCAGAGTTCCTGAGAATCAGCAACAGGCAAAAAGTAGCAGAAGTGAATTAGCATTCGGTGTGGTGCTAGGCACTGCTGAAACTTTCACTTGCCTCATTGTGGTCACAGAGTACACACTCAAAAATAGAATTTTATGGCTTGGTGAATTTGATTCATTTAAAAGAGCTATTGCAACAAGGAGATGTTGGGCAGAATGATAGCATCAGTCAGCATTTACTTTAATTATATGGAAAAAAGAATATGCAATGAAGTGAAAGGTGATTGAGGTTAACATTCTCTCTAACATCTCTGTTTGTGTTCCATAGAAGAAAGTAAGTCATATGGGGTTTGGAACAATATGAGGGTGAGTAAATTAGTTCCATTTTAAATGTGGTTGTTGATTATAATTGATATTGTGGTTTGTGTGTAGGATATTAAGGACCCTGTACAAAAGTCTGAAAATCTAAAAAAACTTCTACAGGTGTGTGTTGCAAGATGTCATCTCCTTTTTCTAACAGGCCCACAGTTTGCCACATTATTGATAACAAACATATGGCTCAAACTGATGTTGTCTCAACATAAATACAGTTATGACTTGGACAAAGTTTCATCTAGTTGACATAACCAAGACAAAAGAAAGTCATGCACAACATTAATTTACTGCAGGGGCTATTAGGGGCTATTCACACCGAACGCATTTTAACGTGCATCTGCACTGTTTTTTTAAATTGATTTTCTATGTAAACATGTGCTATATGGACGTCGTTGTCATTTTGCTGCATCTTACTGCTTTTTCAGTGTCTTGCGCATGAGTACCGTGCTTTTCAGATGCTGTGTCAAGTCAAAAGAACTTAAACTTTTAAAAACGCGTCTCGAGACACCTGTTTTCTGTTTCATTTGTTGCGCTGCATCTAGCTGTTTTAGCGCAACAATGCGTTCACCTGAATAGCCCCATAAAAGGATTTTAATTTTTAGGTCTGATATAAACAGATCTGGTACATGGTGGACAAAGGGTCTGTCCAACAGAAATTGCATGAAATTGAAAAAAATTTCAAGGGAATAGTGGGTGTGCACAAAATAAATTTGAGGACTTTGGAAATGACGTCCTTCTCTCAGACCGAATGGGAAATGAGGTTTTAGTGGCATTTTTTATGTAGTTGCATAAGCTTGCTAGTTATAAATGTCAAGGCCAATTTTCTTGTACATTTTGATTTACTAATGAATGGGTTTGCTGAGGTAAAAAGACAAAGTGCCCCAAGAAAGGCCAATTTCATTCAGAAATAATCCACGCAAGGTAAATTCAACAGATGAATTAAGTGTCACGCCATTAAAAACCCTGACGTAGCTTGGCTGAATTACATAAACTTTAATCAATTAAGCATTACTTGCCAGTTTAAAGTGCAATGAAATTTTCTCAAGGACACCTCTCTCAAAATGGACATTTCCTTTCATAGCACACAAAACTTGAGACAATTCCACTACTTCCTCCATTTGAGGAGTCGTGATGAATGTCCTCAATGAAAAAGAAAGACTGTGACTTTTCTATAATGCACATTGTGATTGGCTCCATTGAGAGGTAATCTGAATGGAAATGTCAAGATGCTGTATGAGCTGAAATTTCAGCCAGTCTCACATCTCAGAATCTGTAAAGTCTGCATTTAAATGCAAAACTGTCCTCGTTGTCATTTATGAAACTTAAAGGGATAGTTCGCCCAAAATATCTGTCATCATTTACTCACCAACAAGTTATTCGAAAGATATATTACTTTCTTTCTTGAGGAACAGACAGATATTAAAGATATTATTTGCTGGCACGATGATATTAGAATGTCAGATGAAAATGGTTCCCGCCTGAGAATTGACAGCTGTGGAAAAGGGAAAGTTTTTAAGCGAATAAGGACTTGAATTTTGGTCTTTTCCCCACCAAAAGCAATTGTATAGCTTCAAAAGATTTGAAATATAGTCGTATGGACTACTTAATGGTGTTCTTTTTGGAACTGGACAACAGTTGTTCACTATCTATTGTTGTTTGAAAAGAGAATGCCTTTAAAGTTCCCCTAGTTCTCAAAACTAAAATTATACATCATTACCTTCAAATTTCCACTGGCCAAAATTGTTAAAACCAGAGCTAATTCAATTTCAGACATATTAAAACTCCAACTCAGGTTGGCATCTTGCATTTGAATGAACAAAGCATGGTTGACTGTTTGTTGGTTAATTTTCCCAGGCCTTTAGTCAAACAAACAGGGCGATCTTGTTCTTATCCAATGCCACATCTGCACTGATAGCCTACACAAGCATTGGATGCATTTTAAAGACCTCATCTGTTGATTTTTTTCCACAGTAAGAGAATATGCTGGCACATGCCCGCTCTACTGTACTGAGCCTAGTCTGATCCATGCCAACCGTCGGCCCGATAAATCATGCGAATTGCCCTAAATGGTCGAAATGTGCCAAGTTGACGTTGGCCTGGGGAATAGGTGTGGAATAGTTGTCAAATAGTCCAGTAATCATTGAATTGGACACAGCTGTCCTCTCCAGTGAATGCAGACTGTTTGGGTGTTGGAAATTAATATAAATAGATGACCTACTGTTATCTTCAGTGTTTACTTTTGGAACTGTGGTGTAACGATTAGTGTGGTGCTCATGTGGGACATGTAGGTTCGGTTCTGGTTTGTGCCATGTCCCAATCACATTCAGAATGATATCACTGTGAATTCAGGCGACAGTGCGTCAAAAGTTCTTCAGCTGAAATCGGTCTGTGCGTATCGAAATGCGAACCACTGCCCCCAGTGGCCGAAGCTGGAAGTATTGTTGAACGTATGGGCACGTGTGAGCTTCAGTTTCCCAGCAAATCCAAAAAGTCAAAAGCGAGCTGTGAGGCAAGCTGTGTTTCTTGTTTTAAATGATGAAATACAGTTAACAGGAATGCATATTTTTTTAACCATACACCCTAAGCCTAACCCCAACCCAAAACCTAACTGTCAATAGAGTAAAAATGTAATCTTAAAGGGAAAAGGCAACTTCTGAATTGTGCTCATCACTGATTAGGTGAATGTGATTGCTTTCTGGTTTCCATGGTACAAGAACACATGTTTTTGAGGAAGTTGACTCAGAGGAATAGGTAAATAAAATTGAATAGATGCAAAAATGTCTGATGAACTTGACATTTCCCATGTGGGGCTCATGTGACGCAAGTTTAGTTCTGGTCTGCGTCATGTTTCGATCTCATTACTTCTCTCTCCCTAATGATTTCCGTTTCTTTCTCTATTGTCTGTCAATTACAAGTTGCAAATGTCCAGAAATAAAGTGTACTCCAAACGTCTGTTAATTGCCACTGTGTTTAGATCGATCCATGAAAGTGGACTGCTGGATTTATCAATTTATCAATCAGTCTTTACCAGTTCAGTTTTTATTGTAAGCAATTTTCCAACAGGTAGATCAGGGAAGCTGATCAGGAACACTGGGATACAATTCTGCAGTCTTTGTACAGCTGATGTGCAATTGGCTTGGGAGTTCATGATTTCAGAGACTCAATTCCATTTGACATGACTGAGAGATGCTTTTTAGAGCAACCACTGTGGTGAATATACCCAGAATTGAAAACATAACCACAGAACACCCGAGTCTGTTCACACTTTTCTTGTTTTGTTTCATGCTAAGCCAGAGCAGGAAGTGAATTCCATTATCACACCCCTCTCTATCCGTTAGATAAAACTGAACGCAAAGCTGCTTTTTGTCACAAGTCACATCTGTTGACATCTCTTGGTCTCTGTAGTCAACAAAATATTGTTGAACGGATTGCCATTTTCCAGTTTCTATGATTGAAAGAATCAAAACCCAGATCTCTCAGTATGCTAACACAACATGCTCCTTTAAAACTCCACCAAGAGAGTTTGACTTTGAGGAGAAGTTCACCAAGCAATGAAACTTCTGTCATCATTTAATCTACCCTTTGTCGTTTCAAACCTGTATGACATTCTTCTACTGTTTAACACAAAAGGAGATGTAAGGCAGAAGGTTTATGAAAGTGAAAGTGAAAGAGGGATGGGGACTTTCAAGATAAAAAAATGACATTATTAAATTACTATATAAGTAGTCCATAAGTCTTCTGAAGCTTTGCGGTTTGGGGTGAGTAAATCATGACATAATTTTAATTTTGGCATTATATTAAAACAAACAATAGCTGCATTGTGAAATTAATGCTTTTTGAAAAAATGAATAGGTATAATTTCACAACAATACCATGAAAATACGTTAGTATTGTATATAGAAAATCTCATTATTATCTAATTTGAATTCAGTGAGCTGCAAATATGATTAATATATTATGATATAACTGCATTGTAAAATAGCTTATGATAATAAAGAGTGTTTCACAACAATCATAATGAATACTGACTGTGAAGTCTTTATAAAAAAATTTTTTCACTGTGTTAGCAGGACATTACAGACAGAGGATATCACAAATAACATCAGACCCTTTGACCAACATTATTAATATTTCCCTTCAAAATATCTAAAGTCTGCGATGAATCTGATGGAAGGAATAGTGACCTTTTCACACATTGTCATTACCATTTCAAAGGGCTTGCAACACTGCTGTATTTATATCTATGCAATACTGCATTACCATATAAATGAATCAGACAAAAGCGTTCACATTTAGAAGAACCCTTCCAGTCTTAGAGGTGAGCTCTCTAAAGTTTATTTTTTTTTATTTATTTTTTTTTAAGAGTGAGGTGGACATACGGTAAATTTCACTGTATTATGAAAACTGTTGTGAAACACTTACAAAGAAGTACATAAATATTCTAAAGTTATTTATCTAATTACATAATGCATTCATATTGCTTTCTGACTGCATTTACAAAAGTTAAATGTGAACAGACCTAGTGGCATGTTATAAAAGATGTAAGATCACCACTTAAAGGGGTAGTTCATGTCATCATCAACCTCATGTTGTTCCAAACCTATATGACTTTGGTTTTTCCATGGAACACAAAAGGATATGTTAAGCAGAATGTTAGCCTCAGTCACTGTTCGCATTCAGTGCATCATTACATCTTTTTTCCATTCAATGAAAGTGAAGGGTGACTGAGGCTAAAGATGTGCCTAGCTTCTCCTTTTGTGTTCTAAAGAAGAAAGAAAGTCAGGGTTTGGAACAACATAAAGGTGTGTAAATCAAGACCATTTTTGTGCCTTTAATGCATTGAAGGCTCTCCCACACATTTCAGACCTGTCACCAAGCAACAGGGTGGCCTGAACCTGTTAATTATGGCCCCCACAAAGGAAAAAATACCCTACAGGTTAATTTATGCTTTGTCAAAGCAAAATCGAAATCCGTCATGGTAATTTGTGGGGGCTGATAAAAAAACAAACAGAGAATCGGTTCAAAAAGTGTGGGATTGCATTGATTTGTGCAAATAAATGTAAGGAGAAATGCAAGAGAAATGAAATTTCGCTCCTCCATGCACAACATGATTAAATGACAATAAAATCTTGACTTGCTCATGATATATAAGAGCCACTGTATTCAGAGTGACAGAGGTTAGAGTCCCACCTGCTGCATGCCACAATCCAGTTCCCCCATTCTCCCTTTTCTCTTTCCAGTATCCAATAAATTATGCAAAGCCCAAAAGTAACATCTAATGCATTAAATAATTTATTTACCTTTCACAAATATAAGTGGTATTTTCCAAGTCAAACATCAATGTTACAATTGTCTGTACTTGCTCTAAATCCCTAAGGGACCCTTTAGGTTGAACATGTTCTTGCATTAAAAAAAAAGCTAGCGTACGAAAAACGTAGAGCAATGGTGTTTTAAGATGCGTTTTTCAGTTCTTTTTAATTAGACACAGAAAATGCATCTTTCCTGTGTAAGACATGGCACAACGGACAAAGACGTCCATGTAGCACAAGTTCACATAGAACAACTATTGAAAAATAACACAGATGGATGCAAAAATGGGTTTTGTGTGAATGGCCCATAACTCCATTAAATTTCTGAGTGTTATGAGAATAAATTCTGAATTCTGAGTATGCAACTACCATATTCTCCTACTATTTTAGACAACCTGGTCTAATAGAATGAACGTTACTCTATAAAATTTTTGCAAACTGACTTTTACGTGCCGCTTTTTATGTTTTCGCTGCAGTTTCCTGGTAAAATTAATACTAGGCGCTACAACAACTGTGCGTTTTATACAGTGTCATGCAAATCAAGTGTACAATTGCTGATTTTGACTTTAAAAACACTTACTTTTCATTCCATTACTCACCCCCCAATATGTTATGATATCAAAACATTTTAACACTTCTATTATAGACCCACCTACATATGCACACTTATTCCAATATGAACAGCTTGCTTGGTAGCTCACCTGATAGGGTGCTGGACTTTGGACTCGTCAACCCTGGTTCAAGTCCAGCCAAAGATGAACAAAAGTGAAAGTGCCATAGAAGTGACACAAAATGATGTGGTTGCTTCAGAAAATGTGCTTTTCATTTCAAATTTGACATTATAAAACACTATCAGTTAGGGTTAGGTGTTGGATAAGGGTAAGTTTTGTTATACTCTCATTTTTCTTTTAGGACACTATTGGTTAGGTTTAGGGTAAAGTTTTAGGTTAGGGAGGTTTGTTTTACTCACTAAAACCTCCATATAATATTCACCTTAAAAACCTCATCCGATTACAACCTCATTTTGCTCGGTTTTGGTGCCCCCCACTGGACATTTCACTTGGAAACTGCAGTCAAACGTGTAATGAAGCACGAATTCCACTTTTCCAAAATGTTGCAAAGCTCACGTAAATTTCATGAGATCAGGCTGATTTTATAGTATGGTAACATGTGATTCCAAATTTCGCCCTTATGAACCACCTAGTGTGCTAGAAACCACTCTAAATACCTTAGTAATCTCATATAGCAACACCCAGACAACACCCTCAACACCCTAACATCATGGCAGTGAGTTTTGCACAGGCAAGCACCACACACATTTATTTCACAAACTGTAAAAATCAAGTTATTATGATTATTGCACAGTTCCAAACTTGGTGTCAGTATAAGCATATATCCTCACTCTGAATTCATCTACACCCTAGTTTGAGTTCACTAGAGGAATAAATCCTCAGAATGGAAAGAGGGAGTCTCCTGTAACACACCGCCCCCAAACTACACCTCCATCAGTTTGTATGCTTGATCAATAGTGCTTTATACAGAAACTCCCTATACACATGACTGGAGATGAGGGGGAGGTCATGCTACGGAGGAGACCCCCCATCTCTTGGCTCTTTCAGCGAGGAAATCAAGTCACCGACAGTTGTAAGGAAGCTGCGAGGAAAATCGATCACACTCATACTGTGAATAAAGTGTTGATATGCCTCGGAGAAGGGACGTTAAATGTGGATGGCCACAGTGTTGACCTTGGTATTGGTTTTACACATGTAAATACCATCTTGCTCGGAACAGCAGGGAAGATTTGGTCATATTTGTTAGATTAAAACACACTAGCATTTGTCTTTTTCATTTTGCCACTCAATTTCAAGGGCAGAAAGGTGGCTGCCTTAATGTGTGCATCTCTGTTGGACAGAAACCCTGCTTACATATGCCTGTGGAAATCATAAATATTCTTGTGTAGAATGCAGGGAATTACGACACTGATATTAATGGTGAACAGTCGCATATGGCCTGGAGGCTATGTAGCAAATATTTATAGTTTAAAGCAACACGCATTGACACCTATGTGACCTCGTCAATGCATCATGGTTAATAAGAAAAAGAAAAATCACATTAAATGAAAAGAAAAGCTATGAAAATCTTTAGCCTAAAGGGGCAGTTTGCATTTTGGTCCAATTTAGAGTAAGAATAGTAATTCAGGTTTCTTTACTGGTCTAAGATCAGATGTACTCTCACAGTGAGCAGAAAAACAAATAACTAAATAGTTGCACACTTCAGCACACAGTATTTCAGTTCAAAAATCTGCATTTAAGGCCACGTCCAGACTGATACATTTTCCTTTGAAAATGCATTAATTGCGCTACATTTGCACCTCTCATCCACACTAGAACAGCATTTTCCAAAAACTAAGACTTTCAAAATCGCTCCCAATCAACTTCACTTGCAATAAGCACACTGGAAAACAATGACTTTAGGAAACTGAAAATAAACGTTTCAAATCTAAAAAAAAAAATAGTATAGAGTTTGCTTAACTCCTCAGAATTCATATGCAAGATAAAAAAAAAAAAAAAGAAAGACTGTGCAGTGCAAATTGTGTTAAGTGCAAATATGTTTGGCCATTTACGCTGTTTCCAGATCATCTCTCCTTTAGTGAATCGGGTGCTAAAACGAGGCAGACATAACATGCAATTAATCAAAGCTATCAGTGGGCACAATTCATTCTTACTGAGTTCCCCTCAGAGTGTTTTTTTATCATCTGAAACTATTCTAGAAATTCAGCAATCAACAACTAAAAAGCAATAATGCAGCCATGAGATCTGGAATCAGAATCTGCATTCAGTCTGATTCAGAAATTGTATAAGATAATGAGGAAGACCATGAAAATGAATTTTGCATACTGCAAAAAGGCATTTTGCATACTACATGTGTGTTGGTACGTACTTGCCATTAATGACCCCATCAGGGTTGAGCATGGGAATGATTTTGAAGATGTAAGCCTCCCTCAAGCTCTCTGCAACAGGATCACTGCTGCACAGGAACTCCAGTGTGCCCTTCATTACCCAGCTGGAATTGCTCTCTCCAGGATGAACCCTCGCTGTCAGTACCACACATGGCCGGTTACCTACAAAAAACACAACAAAAAAGCAGGATGTAAATGCTGTAAGTAGTAATTTCTAATAATGCCACACACATACACAGAATAGTGTAGAATCTTATTTTAATACCACATGATCTGGGTGGAGAAAATTATTTCTGTGATGTTTACAAAATATCACCATGTGGGGAACCTGCAACCTTTTGGTTTCCAGATAAGATCATTAATCACAAACTTACAAAACCTCTCTATAGGTTCATCAAGCAGCATGAGAAATACTTCTATTAACATCAGAAACACTATTCAAGAACAGAACAACAAAAATTATGTTTTCAAACAGGTCTCCCCAGAAAACTCGCCCCATTAGCTATATGGCCCAACAGATATTACTGCCCCATCTCTGCACATTCAGCTGGGATAGAAACAAGTATTTTTATTTTTATTTTATTTTTTTACATCAAATAAATTACATCACCTTTAACTACAAAATTAGGTTACCGTATAACTAATGTCTGTAACTAAAACTAATTGAGTAGCTATTCTATTGGATCTTATGGAATCTTTGTTATTTATTTATTTTTAAAATGAGAGAAAGTGTCCAAATCAATGTCTCTGTGCTGTCGCATTACACTGCAATTACGGGACATCATATTTTCATTTGACGTCTCCCTCGACTCAAAAACACGTAACAATTTAATTTACTTGACTATTATACAGTTTACATGAACTTTAGACAGATTTAGAAACCGGCTTTTTATTTCTAAGGTTCTTGAGAAAGTTGTTCTCAGTCAATTGCAGAGTTTTTTGGATACAAATTAGGTTTTTGAAGTCTTCCAGTATGGGTTTCAAGCGCACCACAGCACAGAGTCTGCACTTTTAAAAGTTCTTAATGATTTTTCCTTTTTTTCTTCTTTTTGTTCTTTCTGTTGATTCTGGAGACTCTTGTGTTATTGGACCTCTGTGCAGCATTTGATACCATAGATCATGATATCCTTCTCTCCTGCCTCAAGCAGTCAGTAGGTATCCAAGGAACTGCTCTCAAATGGTTTAAATCTTACTTGTCCAATTGAAGTTTTTCAGTTAACTTTGGTCAAGTCACATCCTCTTCTGCCCCCCTCACTTGTGGGGTTCCCCAAGGGTTCATCCTGGGTCTCACTTTGTTTTTACTGTATATGCAACCCTTAGGGTCCATTTTTAATAACATGGCATCTCTTTTCACTGTTATGTGGATGAAATGCAAATTGATCTGCCCCTGAGAAAAAATATTAAGAGTGCTGTAGAATCCTTGCTGGCCTGCTTGGATGATACTAAAGCATGGATGTCTATGAACTTTCTAAATCTAAATGAAAGTAAAACAGAGATTGTTTGTTTTGGGGGCTCGGACATCCTCAATTCCTCAAACCTGAGCCCTTTCGCCCCTTTTTGTAAACCATTTGTGAAGAACCTAGGTGTACTGTTTGATAACACTCTTAAATTTGACAAACAGATTAACTCAGTTGTCAAATCTAGCTTTTTTCATTTAAGATTACTGGCCATAGTTAAGCCTTTTCTTACTTTTATTGATTTTGAGAAAGTGATTCACACCTTTGTTTCCACACGACTGGACAACTGTAATTCTCTTTACGTAGGAGTCAGTCAGTCATCATTGTATCGTCTGCAAATTGTTCAGAATGCTGCTGCTAGGCTCCTGACGGGTACACGCAAGCGAGATCATCCATCTCCCCCATCTTGGTCTCTCTCCATTGGCTGTCGGTGCGCTACAGAATCGACTTTAAGCTCTTATTATTTGTTTTTAAATCACTGAATGGTTTAGCCCCATTTTACCTTCTCTACATAATCCCACAAGGTCTCTTAGGTCCTTAGGTGAACAGAGAACTTTGATTGTTCCCAGGTCCAGGTTAAAGTAAAAGGGTGACAGGGATTTTGCAGTAGCCACCCAAAAACTCTGGACCTTTAACAGCTTACCCTTGTACATTAGAAATGTCCTTCTTTATACAAAACTTTTTTCAACTTTTTTCTGTGACATTTGGTCCAACAGAGTTTAGTTAATTATTAGTATTTGAAATGTGTTATTGTTGTATGTTCATTGGTATTATCTTTATACAATGTTTATACTTGATTATTGTACAGCACATTGGTCAACAGTCTCTTAATCTTAATCGTGCTTTAAAAATACATTGACATTGACTTTGACATTATTATGGACCTGGCTGCCACCCCACAAAAAACAGCAGAAGGGGTGACTAATTTGTGTGATTCGGGTATTGATGATTCCGTAATGAGTTTCTGCATGGTCTCTGTTTATGCGTTCTTTCATATTTTCTGGATTTAATTGAATCTGAATGAGTCCATGCAATTTGGATGGAGTGATTACTTTTTTCCTTTTGGACATAATAATGAAAGTTATAAATTTGTCAGGAACAACCTGTGGTATCACTGTCGATGCTGGCGAAAGGAATTTTGTATTCAGATTAGGGGCAATGACAAGAAACAAAATCTTTTAGAAATGGAATCTTTGTATTCAAGTTGGTTTCATTACTTTTATTACATTTTAAAAAAAAAAAAGAAGAAGAAGAAGAAAAAAAAGGATAAAATGACTCTAAAAATGTAAAGTGGTACAACTTTAAGTAAAAAGTAAATCAAATATTTTCCTTACAACTAAAATACATATCTTAATCATTATTTTCTAAAATGTTTTTCTAAAATTTTTTACACAAATTGGCATTAGTTGTATCATGGATATGACACATGACTTGATACTTGCAATTGCAAGGAAGGTGATATAAGGGGAAGGGGCTTTATTGTTCTGGAGAGCATCTGATTGGACAAAAAATTGTAGTGCAGGATGAGTCATCACAATTTTTGGTCTGTTTGCCCAAAAGAGATAGACAGTCATTTTTAAATGTGTATATCTACTTAAAGTATATTATGTCATCTTTTAGGAGTACACCATCATTTAGAAGGCCTCAATGGTCAAAAACATGGACTAAAAGCCACAAAACGCCAATTCAGATTTTTTTTAAAGAAAAAAATAAATAAAACGGTTGTGAAATATGACAAGGTTTACATCTCTTACAAAAGTGTCAGATAAAATGTGCTTGATAAATATCACATCAGCCCAGTGCATGAGACTCGATTCCCCTCAAGAGCCATCTGCTTCAGCGCTAAAAAAAAAAAAAAAAAAGATAATTTGAATTCCAGTTCAAGTCAGATTCAAGTCTTCAGGCACCCTATGCTTTGTGCTGATCCTGATGATGTCTTGCCTGCAAACCCTCTGTCCTCCCGACTACAAATCTTCCTCCCTCGGTCCTTCAACTCATTTTTCATTCTCTCACTTGTGTTCATGCACATCCATTTATCAATACTCTGACTATGTTTTTGCAACAGTCTTCATCCACATTATTGTGCATTGTGAACCAAACACATCGCTATGGCAATTAAATGCCACCTGTCTCACTAACTTAATAGATTTTGTAAAGTAAAAGTTACCTCTACACTAATGGTTCTCAACTGATTTAGCTTCAGGACCCAGATTTTATATTGGAAATTTTGAGGTGAACCAATACAATAAAAAAAAAGTGCTTAAAATTAAAAATTACAATTTATTAATATTTCCATCCTTATGCCCAAACAATATGTAAAGATCTTCAGATGTTATCAACATAAAAAAGCCTGAATAGGAAACTTAACAATTGTGGTTTCTAAATGCGTCTTTAATTTCGATAATTTCATGTTCTACGTAAGCAATTTTCAATCATGCAAAACAAATGGTGATAAGCACAAAAAAAAAATTATCCTAGTTGCAAGTGAACTTGCACTTACTGTAGTCTGGGCATTATTTTATTTAACAATGAATGGTTTTGTACATTGATTTTAACGAGATGTTTTTGCACAACCCGTCCATGTTGGCATCTGCCTAATTTGGGTAGCTTCTACTAAATGACAGATGAATATGAGCAAACATACCGTGGAGTTTGAGTGGACGACAAATATGAACAACAGAAGATATGGGTAGTTTTCTATTTTTTATCTTCCCCTTCATAAGCATATATTTTTTTAATTCTATGCACAATAATGTGGTTAGTTGCATTTGCACAGACCTGGAGCCCATTTTTGTGTCACAATCCACCAGTTGAGAGCCACTGCTGTAAAGTAGTAAAGTGATCTGCTTCTTGTATTCTACATACAACTGCAACCTGCACTATGCAAATAAGAACTCAAGGAGCTATTTTCGTCAGGCTATTAAAATAAACCTCCACATTTCAAGTCCACGTGTATTTTCGCCTTGATCACATTTACACTTTTGTACTGCTAAATGCCCAGCAAAATATATGTTTGCCACATGCGGGAGTTGAGTGTGCAAATATGTGAGAGTGTTTCGTGAAGCTACGAAAGAATGGAGGCCTTCGTTAGATCTCTTCTCCGCAACACAAGTCAGCCTTCCCACACTCCCTGTGGGAAGAGCACAGCAAAATCCTTTGAGTGCCCGGATTTCACTCCCTGTATGCAGAGTCTTTGGCATACAGTCGACTTCAATGCAAATGGTAAAGAAAGAAAGAAAGAAAGAAAGAAAGAAGGAGCAAAAGACAGTGTAAACAGTGAATAAAAAGGAAAGGAAGGGCAAAAATAAAAAAAAAATCCCTTTTCTGTTATTGTCTCTCCCGCTGCTTTGTGGCCGAGGAAACTTACCTCCCACTGACATTGCCTAAAAACATCCTGGATTATCTCCTTCCTATTTTTGTGTGTGGTCTGTGTGTGTGTTTGTGAATCTGGGTTTAATAGTCAGGTTTTTGTGCCTCTGTTGAGTGGCACTTAAGACGTTCTAAGGAAAGGCTTTTGAAAGTGGGACTTATAATTCTGCATATTACGCTGAGAAAAAAATACAGGTTTCATGGGTACTTTGAAAGTAGTATTTCCATAAAGATCCACTACAGTATGAACTATTTGAATTAGTATGTGAAAGTGACATTGGCATTCAGACTTTGACTTAAACCTAGACAAAACTTAGACCAAGACTTAGACCACAGGACTGGCTGAAGATTTTTCCTGAGTTTCAACACAGAGTAAAAAAATCAGTTGCTTGCAGTTACACTCTTTAAAATGCCCATAGACATACAGTAGACTTAAAACTTGACTTAGACCTTGGCATTGGCCGGAGACTTTTCCTGAGTATCAATACAGAGTAAAAATTAAGTTACTAATATTACACTGCAACATTTAAAGTGTCTATAGCTGTAGACTCCGACCAAGTCTTAGGACAAGACTTGAACCCCAGCACTGACTAGAGACTTTTTCTTACTAACAGCATAGAGTAAAAATTGAGTTGCTAGTACTACAATCTTTAAAATGTCCAGAGACCTAGATTTAGACCAAGACTTAGACAAAGACTTAGAACACGGCAATGGCCAGAGACTTTTCCTGAGAATCATTAAGCCATATGTTTACACTCCTTCAAATTTCACCAACACTTTACAATAAGGTTCCATTTGTTAACATTAGTAAATGCATTAGGTATCATGAACAAACAAAGAACAGTCCTTTAACAGCATTTATTAATCTTTGTTAATGTTAGTTAATATAAATATTAAAAAATAAAATAAAAGTGACATTCTTAGACTTTGACTCTGGTAAGAAACCTAAGCACCTGTAGAAGACTGTAGAAGTATCAACATGAAGTAAAACATTTGTGTTAAATATCCATAGATAATGTCCAAGTCTTTTTTATAAGCATATGATTTGTTCAACTCTGTGAAACACTAACACAATTTTTCAACAAGAACACACACACACACACACACACACACACACACACACACAGAAAAAGTCTCCGCCTCTTGATCGTAAAATACAAAGCAAGCCTAAAGCTATCAAAAGCAATCTCTGTAATCCTTTCCTGTATATGCAAATCAGGTCTAATTAGAACCTATCAGACTTGTCCATTTGTAATCATGAGATGAATTTGCCCCAAAAAGCTTATGAAAATGCAGCTTTTAATTTAGTTTTTTATTAATTAAAAGTGTTTCATAGGAATCTAACTGAAGCTAATTTCTTGGGTTGTTAATTACCAAACGTAATCGTGTTTAGTGTGAGTTTCGCCAAAAGCGATCTGCGGGGAGACACTTCCTGCGACGAGAATTCACTGTTGCAGCCGTCTGTATCTTTTTTTTACAATGAGGTCATCCCAGTTTTACAATGAGGTCATCTGTATTTTACAACCTTATTATCTGGGTTTATAACTGTATCCTTCATATAGACTAAAATAGGGACTCATACTCTCAATTTTATGTGCTCATATTAATTCTCGTTCTGTATGACTTCAACACACCCATAAAAACAGCTTATGTCTATTGAGGAAATTATAGAAAACGCAAGACCGTTGAGGTAAACAAATTTTACAGTAAATGGAGCTCTCTTTGAAAACAGTGTCTTTGTTGTAAGACTTTACCAAACCTATTGCATGAGCATGCAGGAAATAAATACATTTAAAATAAATGAGGCTGAGTAAATATGACAGAATTGTCATATTTAGGTGAACTATTCCTTTAAAATGCTATTTTTCAGTAAGAATAAAGCATATTGTGTATTTATGCTACAGCTATTATATAAACGGGAATAGTATTCATTCTAGGCCACAGTTCGGCCAAAAGAGAACTGAGTAACCAATGCACCAAAGAGAACAGAGTATCTTCGTTTAATTCGCTCAAAGTGTGTGTTTTTTTACCATCCAGTGGGTAATGGGAGAACTGAGGGTTATGTGAGGACACTCTGTGAACATGAAGGACAGACCGAAAGCACAGATGGCAATAAAAAAATGAGAGAGGGAGAAAGAATCATGTAGGCTGCAGGATGCATGCCAATGTAGCATAGGCTCTGTATTAGAGTCAAATGTAAGCAGAAAGGTATTTCAAATAGGATTTATCATTCACTGTCAGCAGTAGGCATGGGCACTGTGACTAACAGATAAGAGCTCTGTATTTCTGAAGATATATATGATGTTTAGACACATTCAGGGTGCAGTTAGAAAATGTTTTTTCACAATTGTTTTTTTCATGACTTGGCTTGTGAAGTCAAGCCAAAGAAATGTTTTAATTACATAATTGTGTCACACTGAATTACTTTCATTACTATATTTGACCAGCCAAATATTTCTCATTTTATCCTGATAATCCCCAGTAACTGGACGCTTTCACTTGACATTGATAATTGAGAACTTCTGTTCTTTGCGTGGAGCTACATCTAGGTGTCAGTGCAGATATTAATATGGATATTACTGCGTACATCTTTTTGACCATGACATTTTAAAATATAAGTACTCTGCTGCTATAATACTGTATAACTGCTAATAACAATTGTTTTCATTATGTAACATTTCACCTTTATTATTTAGGAAGTGGTGCATGACACTTTTACTTCATTTTCAGCATACTTCAGCATAGGTGCAACAGCTTTTAGATAAAAAAAATAAAAAAATAAAAAAATAAACATTTTTTTTTAAATATATACTGTATATATATATATATATATATATATATATATATATATATATATATATATATATATATATATATATATATATATATACTATATATATAAAAGTTCAAATATGGTTACAGGTACAGCTAATCAAAGGGATGTATTTAATTAGGAGCCTGTGAGCAAAAAATAACCCAAGCAAAAATGAATCCCCAAAGTTCATACGGTTGAATTACCTCTGCTTTCATTTAATCCTTGTCATTCTGTTGGTCAGCTACATGGCTTTCTAATAAACAAAAGCTGACACAGCATGTCTGATAAGTCGTAATAACAAGTCCTCATTCCAAAACGGTGGCCATTAGCTTTCTCTCTTGTACACACAGAAACAAGCAGTGACCCGCACCACCTCCTAATCACCATTGGCTTATAGAAACGGCTTAATTTGTTTGTGGTTATTGATGCTGGGTGCCACCGATTACCATTAATCATATCAGAGGCCTTTAATTCAATAAAGCAGCAGACTGGGTTCTCATAAGCAGTACAGCTGAGAGAAATTGTTGAATTGTTGTGGCTATGTGTAAAAGCAGAGTTCGTGTGTTAAGGCCGCTACACCCCAATGTGCTAATTAAGGTGTAATCCTCTGAAGGCAAATGTCACAGTTTGTTGGCATGTTTTGCCTCGAATTGCCTGCATATGTTTACAGTTCACACAGAAGGTTGCAGCGTATAGGGGAGACCAGGGAAACTTGTCACATGGGAAAATTGTCACAAGGGCTTTATCTCAGTAACTATAAGGTTTTTAGTAAAAGTTTAATAACACAAATGTGTTTTCTCTAATAGTTGTTTTGTATGTTGGTTTCAAACAGCTAATTCAAAGTTGTCTTAAAGGTGCTGTAAGCGATTTTGTTCTAAAGATTTCACGTGACTGAGATGTTGAATAAGCCACACCCCCTCATTCCAAAACCCCCGCTCTCCAAAGATAATTTTGAGACCAAAACCGAGCAAAAGAGCAGCATTGTTTGTTCCTATGGCTGTCAAATTCAACAGTGGCACAATAGTGCCCTCAACTGACAAATATTATGAATCAAAGCCTCAATGATCCGCTTCAAATACAACACTATAAGAACGAGCAAAATGACTGACAGGTTAAAAGTGTCAATGTCCACGGTCCGCAGACACATTTTTGTTTGCTGTTTAAAAAGTCTACAGCTGTCACAGAAACCAGCGAGATATCTCAGGACACGTATTTCATTAATAACTTTAAGGGAGTAGTTGAACATTTTTTTTGCATACTTTTGCATGAAAAAATCACAACACCTTTAAATTACACAAATGTTTGTGACTGTGATCCTCCAAACTAAATATCATGCAAGTAATGCAACTAAATAATGAAGGTAGATTTTAAACAAAAAATTTCTTTATTTTTTTCTTTCTTTCTTTTTTATTTTATTTTTTTCATAAATGTCAGGTCAGGGCAAGTTGTCACATGTGTTTTAAATATTATACATTAATACAATTCATAATATTTACAATATTTGTTGGCCATAACAATGGTTCGATATAATTTTTTTTTTTTTTTTTTTTTTTTTTTTTTTATAATTTTTTTTTTTTATCATTATTTTACTTGTTGAATTTTGCTGAAATGTCTATACTAAGCTGTTAAGGCAGGTTTCATTGACAACATACCCCATATGGTGCAACAACAAAATGTGCCATGTTGTCACATAAAACCCATGAGTGTTCAGTGAACTGAATCTTTTTCTTCCTTGGCGATAATGGTGGAAATGTTCAATAGCTTTTTTTATTTTATTTATTTTTTTGTAGCCAAGACTTTAAGGCATATGCCAAGTACAGAAACTGACTTTCCAAAACCTAGCCTGAGAAATATTTTAGAGTAAAAAGTGCGACCAGTAGCCCAGATCTCCCCTATTTATGTAAAAGATTTATTATGTAAGAAATCGATTCATTGATAGTAGTTAGCCTGATTTAATGACACACAGACTCTTCGTGCTGGTGCAGGTGTTTTTTTTTTTTTGTTTTGTTTTTTTTAAGTATGGATGTTCAGGTTAATGAAATGCATTGTGATGTTTCAGTATGGTGTCAGCTGGGCCGACACACTCAGCAGGACGATGGCAGATGGATGAGGTGCCCTGCCTGTGTGAGTGTGTGTGTTTGGGGCTTGATGTTTACACAGAGCCGCATGAATCTCGTTGGATGCTGTTCACCGCAGTAAGGCTGTGCTTGACTGCTGCAGTGGCTGTCACAATACAACTGTGTGCTAACTGAAGAGAAAATACAACTTTTTTCTTTATATTTGGTAGACTGAACGTTTCTGGATGGAACTGCAAATCTCTTTAAGGTGATTTTAAAGCTGATGTGTGCAGTTTTTTACATTAAAATGACTAGTCCTATTTTAGTTCAATGTGCAACTATAAGTAAGCTATTTTTAGGGTTGATTTCCCTGAAAGTGAAACACTGTGGTGCTATCAAAATATTGCTCTGTTTGATCTGTTTGCTCTGTTTGCATCCTGACAAGCCAGACATAACAACATTCTCTCAACCAATGGCAGTAGTCTGGGGTGGCACTATGTGTTTGTCCGAACAAAGATTTAAATTTCCTGAATTTGTTTAATGTCAATCACATTTGAAACCCTCATTTCACTATAACATAGTCCTATAGACTTATGTACTGCAAGTGCCACAACATCTATACAGGTGTGTATAGTCGTCACATGAAGAAAAAAATGTCTGGGGGCCAAACAATTGTCTGCAGCAAAATATACAACTTAAAAAATAAATGCCTATAGACCAAGCATAGCATTAAAATAAAGTGGACCTTAGCCAATGGGAAGTGAGAAAAAGTAAGGCAAAAGTTAAAAAGTAATAAATTTTTTTAAACACAATAATCAGGGTTCCCACAGTCATGGAAAATTGGAATTATCAGGGAATTTTTAAATTGTCATGAAAAGTATTAAAATCTTTAAAGTCATAGTAAGTCACAGATATTTCGACATGAATATGGTGAATATACTTTTTTATAACTAAGCTCTGCTGAAGTGATGTCTGGTTTTTTAATTAATTGTTCTTTCGGTCCTTAATGGGATAGTTCATCCAAAAATGTAAATTCTCTTATTATTTACTTACCCTCATGATATCCCAGGTGTGTATGACTTTCTTTCTTCAGCAGAACACATTTGAAGAAAAACAGAAAAATATCTCAGCTCAGTAGGTCCTTAAAATGCAAGTGGATGGTGATTTGACTTCTGAAGCGCCAAAACTCACAGACAGTCAGCATAAACGACATCCATACGACTCCAGCTGTTAAATGAATGTCTTCTAAAGTGATACAATCTCTTTTGGTGTGAAAAAGATCAATATTTAAGTACTTTTTAACTATAATCCAACGCTTCCGGTAAGCTTCACGAGAGGGTGGAGATCGTGCGGTCTCTCGTGTGACGTATTCGCGTTGCCATGATACAGATGTAATCTCACGTTCTCCTCTCAGTTGAGACATCCAGGATAAGCACACAAACGCACCATTGTGAGTAAAAAAACAGATAAATCTAAACCACAATCAGCAAAGTTACTGTACAGCGTTCCTCATTTGTAAATAGTGCTGCTCTTCCAGGTGTGTCGCATGTGCGTCTGTTCTCATGTGTCTCACGTGCCAACGTGATTACATCACATGCGCATACTGCTGCTGACCGGAAGGATGATTTATAGTTATAAAAGTACTAAAATATATATCTTTTTCACACCAAAAGTGATCGTGTCACTTTAGAAGATGTTAATTTAACAGCTGGAGTTGTATGGATGACGTTTATGCTGTCTATCTGTTCTTTTTGGCGCTTCAAAAGTCAAATCACCATCTACTTGCATTTTAAGGACCTACTGAGCTAAGATATTTTTCTAATTTCCGTCAAATGTGTTCTGGTGAAGAAAGAAAGTCATACACACCTGGGATATTATGAGGGTGAGTAAATGATGAGAGGATTTAAATTTTTGGGAGAACTATCCCTTTAACAATGATTCGCCCAAACCACTTCATAAATCTGTCTGAATTATTCATTAGCGAACTGGTCTGAAATAGAGTTATTAAAAAAATAAAAAATCCTTATCCAGTAATCACAAAAAACATGGAAAGGTAAAAAATGTGTGACCGATAATGTAATGTATTACTTTTTAAATTAATGTTCCCCAACACATTTTCTTTTCCATTGCCTAGCTTTTTCAATATGGATTTACTATTTTATGGGTCAGTGAAGGACAAAAATATCAAGAAATCCATTCTCTAAAAATATATTTAAAATATCAATCATTAAAGCTTAGTTCACTACTTAGTTCAGACTAAAAGTGTTAATGCACAAAAAAGCTAAACAGCAAATAATTTAACAGAACACAGTTGTCTCGAAACGGCATCTAGAAAATGCGGCAATTAAAAGACGTCTGTCTAGCGCATGGTTACATTGAAAAACAACAGACAAACAGTGCAAATGGACACAAATTTGAACCGATGTGAACAGCCCTAAGGCTTTCAAAAGCTGCAGTACGCTATGATTCGCATTCAAAACCTGATGCTGCTATTACAGTATCAGTGATTGTTTGTATTCAAGTTATGGGAAGCCATTTCCGTGTCAGTGATTTCATTAGCCATTGATTCCCAAAAGAAAATGCATGTATATAGTTTGATTATGTGATTTCATTACAAAGACAAAAACACACAAGGTTTAATCACAGCTAATGCAAACACATTAATAACTGACAGCCTTTGATCAACTGCACAGGTTCTGAGTTTATGAGCAGGTCGCTCTCTACACCAGTCATTGGGAATTGGCAGCATGTCACTTTGCAGTATGTCTGAGAGTGTTGGGGACTGTCAGCTGTTGGGCGGATTGGAATGGGCCTTCCCTCCACCCTCCCAACTCAGCCAGATGCTCTGTGTTGGTCTTCAGGGAGAAAGCTGCAGATGTCTCGTCTCCATATTCATCAGAAGATGGTGAGAGGTGGGAAACGGTGCTACCCGGTGGAAGTGGCCCGCAGCTGGGTCAGCATGTCCCAGCAAATCCCTCTGGATGTTTCTTCAGCCTAACATATCTATCTCTGCAGTTTCACCTGCAGTCGACAGTCCCACCTGTCTGCTCGACTGCGAGATGAGGGTATCAAAGTAAGGATTAAAAAAAACAGTAACCCGCCACCAACTACTGACTTTAATTTCTAAAGCTTCACGCAGACATGAACATTGATAATCGAAAAACTTTAAAGCCATTGTTTTTCGAGTAAAACGTAAATTTGAAGTCATTTTTCAGTGAAAATCACATATTTTGAAAACAAGACATTTGATTTTTTAGAATATCATACGCTGACGAATTGTAACCAAGAAGATTTTTATTTTATTTTATTTTTTACTAAAAGTACAAAGGGGCATTTTTCATTTCATGTTGTTTTGAAGCAACTATCAAGAAGTATGAGTTAGTGTCACTTCCTCTGTAGGAGGGCCCCTTGTTCTTTCAACTTTTTGTCCTCTGGCATAACATATGTCTCAGGTAGTGAGTCAAGCACTGACAACTCATCTAACTGTCTTCCCCACATATACAGTATCCTCCCACCTACAAACACACACACATACACACACACATACAGCTCATCAACCCCACCTCTGACAGGTGTCAAAGCTCAGCTGCTGCGACTGCCTTTAAGAGCTGCCAAACTGTACGAGTATGTTCCCTCTACCTCATGAGCACAAACACACTCTCTCTTGAATACAAACCCTAAGAAATGCTCAGATGTTCAGTAAACAGGTGTGTCGACTCACACAAACATAAATATGACTCATTGTGAGTTTTAGTGCGTGACTCACGCAGTTGGTGCAGGTGTTTCCAGGCTCTGGAAGAAGGGCAGGCTGTGATCGTGACTAAAGAGCAGGAATTCCCCGCCAGCGTGTCGCAGAGATTTTGTTGCCTGAAAAAGACCTTGCGTGGGTCTACCGATTTCTCCAACATCTTCAGATGGGTCTAGAGAATAAATGCAAAAATAATGTTTGCTTTAGCGTTGAGTTGTAATAACTGGCATTTATTATTTTCTAAATATCTTGTAAAATTGCATATCTTGTTTCTAAATATGTCATTTTTGGCTCAACCTAACCTATACTTGCCAATAAAAGGTCTGGTTGATATATTTTTCCCAAAATAAACAAATTAATAAATAAATAATATTTTTATATAAAGAAAAGTAAGACTCTTAAAATGTATTACAAAGCAACATTATTTCTGTGTTTAAGACATTGATCAAACAAATAATGTAATAAAATTATGTAAAAAAAATGAACACATTATTAGTCAAAATCAACAAAAACTAATAGTAGAACAACAAATATTACCAATACGTAAGTTTTTTTTTTTTTTTACAATTTAAACAAGATATAATTTTTATGCTCATTTAATATGCTTAATTATCAGTATATATATATATATATATATATATATATATATATATATATATATATATATATATACTGATCAGCCACAACATTAACACCAGCCTGCCTAATATTGTGTAGGTACAACAGTAGTTCAGTTACAGAAATATTCAAACCAGCCCATCTGGCACCAACAATCATCCATGCGATTATCTAATCAAATTCAGGATCAGGATCAAAAGTTCCTCTGATTCACAAATCATGACGGTCACTCCGTGATAATCCAAGCAGGTGATCCAGGTCATTTAAACTGTCAGAAGATTGCTTCTCGTGCTGGATCCTCACGAGCACGTGAGCGGAACTTCAAAGTAAAATCACTTTGTGTATGCTATAAGTAAATGTCTTATTCACTATGCACTGTATGTACAATTGGTTTGATTCAATATTTTTTGAGTAAATGCGATTGCTAATGTGGACATGTCATCCATGGTTACTGGATTACTGTTTGTACTGTTATTTCCTTCTTCCTAATATATTCACGATTTCTTCATGTGCAAATAAATTATTAAAATGTGATGACTAAACAGAAATCAGAAGAAACTGCTATCTACCATTTAAAATAACATATTTTTTAGATTCTTTTTTACAAAGTTAAAGTTTTGTGTGAAACTGAGTAAATATAGTGCTAAATAAGAGTTTCTTAATTATTTTTTTTTAACAATTGTATGTTTATTACTATATTAAATTGTGTGATATATCGGCATTGTATCGGCCTATCGGCCACCCTGCTCTCTGAACATTGGCATCTGCATCGGCCGTTAAAAAAAACATATTTTTCGACCACTACTTGAGATCCAGTGAGATCACCCCGAAAACACTCACAGAGCACATAATGTAAAGTCAAGCACCTGGAGGGTGGTGTAGGTGTAAGGGTAGTGGTAGGCCAAGTAGCACACATCGTCGTCATGCTGAAAGGTCACCATGAATGTCAGGGTGTAGAAAGAAGAACTTTGACCTCTTCTGGGGCAGAAATGATTTCTGTGGGGGAGTCAAAAACAGCGTTGTTGCGATAGTTTTTGCCTAATAAAAAGTAAAGAAATGTGAAATCAGGCAAGGTGAAGTAAAAAAAAAAAAAAAAAAAAAAAAACACTGACTGAACTGTGTTTAGCCCATAGACAAGTCGATCTTACCTGTAGTAGCAGATCTCAGAGCCTGTTCTCACCCAGTGTGGTCTGCCCTCCAGAGCCTCCCTCACGGAATACAGCACAGGCTGCATGCCTAAAACATAGTGAGGATTATTTTAAGAAGTTTCCCACAACCAGTGAGGTATGAACCACATCGAACATTTAGTCATTCAATGGTCAGACTGTAATTGCTAAGCATGCAGATTGTTCGTTTAGATAATAATCACAAGCAAATTAAGTGACAATGGTTGCATATGCTTTTAATGTGGTAATGCCAACTTCTTGTGTACAAAATTCAAGCCACTATTGGTTCACCTTGTATTTAATACATAAAAATAACATCAAAGCCCTTGTGTGAAGTATAAATCTGCAATTCAGAAAAGGCATATCCATTAGCAATGTCCTTATGAAGCAAGATGGTTCAGTCGGCGGCCAACTTGGTAACGCCCCCAAGCGAAAAAATGTATTATTTTTAACAGTAAATTATCTAAATATAACATACATATAGTACATTTACATGAGAAGCAACATTTTTATAATATATTAAGACTTTTTAGAGAGTGTTATCTTGAAAAAAGGGTGTATTTTTACTCACCACATTACCAAAATATATTGCTTTAGGCATAAACCTCACTAAATTTAGTTAAATTCAAGATACATTACCTATTTTTCTTTATATCTTACAATGTTTTTGCTCTTAAGTAAATAATTTAGTTTTATGGATATGTAGAAGTTTTACTAGAAAGTTACACAGATGCTGATTAAGAACATTATGTTTTGCAGTGTGCAAAAACTACAGCTCCAGTCTGCTTGAATGTGAAAGTCTGAAATTGCCTAACAACTGTTCTCCAAGCTTCTGTTTCAACAGCATGTTAAATCAACATTAAAATCAGACATGGTCAAATCAGACCCCCCCACCCCCCCACCCCCAAAATCTGAGAGTTGCCATTCTTCTCATTCCTCTCAATGTTTTAGTGAGTGGCCTGTCTCCCCCTTTTACCATCTCTGGTAATATTTAAAATAAATAAAACTAAAGTTTTACCCAAAATACCTAAGGATATCTTGCAGTATTTAAACCTAGACATTAAGTTGATATCCTAAGAAAGAGACGTTGACATTTCATAAAAAGCCTTCCCTTAAAATGGATGTTTGTTGGGAATAAGTTTTACCTGAACTTAAATAAGGTCAGCAGAAAAGGACATCTTATTTAATATAGAGGCATAAAAGCCTGACTTTGGGCTAGCGCAAGTCTCTTATAATGCCCAGCTGCACAGCAAAATGAGGAAAAGACAGTCAAGGGCCATTGAAAACACTTTACCGAGGGAGGAACTCGGAAATGCCAGAGCACTGTATTTTCCAGGGATATACTGCTGGTGTCAGATTTTAGAGCTTCTCGGGCCCACCACTGTATCTAAGAGCAATGTGAGACTGTGATATGATTTAGCAGCTTCCACTGAGGCATCTCCTTAAGCTTGGTGTGCTGTGTGTGTGTGAGGTAGCGGTTGTGGGGTTAGATAAACAAAAAAAAAAAAAATGCTTTTATTTTCAGCAAACTTAACATGTGTAAATAATTGTATGAACATAAAAAGATTCAACAACTAAGACATAAACTGAACAAGTTTGACAGACATGTGACTTACAGAAATGGAATAATGTGTCCCTGAACAAAGGAGGAGGGGGGGGGGGGGGTCAAAATCAAAAGTAACAGTCAGTATCTGGTGTGGCCACCAGCTGCATTAAGAACTGCAGTGAATCTCCTCCTCATGGACTGCACCAAATTTGCCAGTTCTTGCTGTGAGATGTTACCCCACTCTTCCACCAAGGCACTTGCAAGTTCCCGGACATTTCTGGGGGGAATGGCCCTAGCCCTCACTCTCCGATCCAACAGGTCCCAGACGTGCTCAATGGGATTGAGATCCGGGCTCTTCGCTGGCCATGGCAGAACACTGACATTCCTGTCTTGCTGACCGAACGAGCTGTATGAATGGTGGCATTGTCATGCTGGAGGGTCATGTCAGGATGAGCCTGCAGGAAGGGTACCACATGAGGGAGAATGTCTTCCCTGTAACGCACAGCATTGAGATTGCCTGCAATGACAACAATCTCAGTCCAATGATGCTGTCACACACCGCCCCAGACCATGACAGACCCTCTTCTTCTTTGGACCCCACCTCCAAATCGATCCCGCTCCAGAATACAGGCCTCAGTGAGTCCGACCATCACCCCTGGTGAGACAAAACCACGACTTGTCAGTGAAGAGCACTTTTTGCCAGTCCTGTCTGGTCCAGCGAAGGTGGGTTTGTGCCCATAGGCGATATTGTTGCCGGTGATATCTGGTAAGGACCTGCCTTACATCAGGCCTACAAGCCCTCAGTCCAGCCTCTCTCAGCCTATTGCAGACAGTCTGAGAACTGATGGAGGGATTGTGCGTTCCTGGTGTAACTTGGGCAGTTGTTGCTGCTGTCCTGTACCTGTCAAGCAGGTGTGATATTCGGATGTACCGATCCTGTGCAGGTGTTGTTACACGTGGTCTGCCACTGCGAGGACGATCAGCTGTCCTTCCTGTCTCCCTGTAGCGCTGTCTTAGGTGTCTCACAGTATGGACATTGCAATTTATTGCCCTGGCCACATCTGCAGTCCTCATGCCTCCATGCAGCATGCCTAAGGCACGTTCACGCAGATGAGCAGGGACCCTGGGCATCTTTCTTTTTTGGTGTTTTTCAGAATCAGTAGAAAGGTCTCTTTAGTGTCCTAAGTTTTTATAACTGTGATCTTAATTGCCTAGCGTCTGTAAGCTGTTAGTGTCTTAACGACCGTTGCACAGGTGCATGTTCATTAATTGTTTATGGTTCATTGAACAAACATGGAAAACATTGTTTAAACCCTTTACAATAAAGATCTGTAAAGTTATTTGGATTTTTACAAAATTATCTTTAAAATACAGTGTCCTAAAAAAGGGACGTTTCTTTTTTTTCTTTTTTTTTTTCTTTTTATATCTCTGAGTAATAAAAGTTCTCAAAACCATTGAACATTTATAGAACATACAACCTTTGTAGGCAACATTAGAAACCTTTCATTTTCATGTGGAACACAAAGGAAGATGTTGCAATGAACACAGCCCTCCATCTTTTCAGTACAATGGTAGTGAATAGTGCCTCACTGTAAAGCTTAAAAAAGGAAGTATCATAAAAGTAGTCCATGCCATTTGTGCACTCTATTCCAATCTATTCCTCTATTCTGAAGGCATTTACTAGGTTTTGGTGAGAAATAACATGAAGTTGAAGCCATTTGCAGTTAAAATATTTACTTCCATTGCATGTTCATGTGCGCTACAAGATAAGCTCTTCACAGTGGCATGCATGTTCATGCAAGAATTTGCATTGTTTTTAAGACTAAATAACGCAAGTTCATGCATGAACATGCACACAATTGTTGCCATTGTGTTGAAAATGATGGATGCTATATTCATTAAAACATCTCCTTTTGTGTTATGCATAAGAAAGAAAGTCATATGGGTTTAGAAAGACATAAGGGCAAATAGATTATATAATAATAATAATAATAATAATAATAATAATAATAATAATTCATGGGTGGTCTGTTCCTTTAATGTCTTACCGTAGTTGTACTGGCTGTTTCCTTTTTCACAGTTGATGACGTTAAAACGGTAGGGCACACCGGCCACCATACCGCTGACTTCAAAATAGAACCACTGATAGTGTGCAGAGCAATTGACATCAGCATTGAGAATCAGATCATATTCGTGACTAACAGAGACAGACACAGAAAGAGAAAATCAGACAAAGCAAGTATAGGGGAGAATAGGAGAGTGGTAATGAGAGCGAAAGACAGACTCAGAAACGTGTTACATAAATGACAGAGAGAATTATCTCACTCCATCCCTATCTGTTGTTGTGCCACCACATTTCATTTGGAAAATATAACATCTGCTCTTTTATTTAAGCACATCGGAACTGCTCGGCAGACAGTGATTTTGATTTGATCTTGAATGCGTTGACGAGACATACTCGCTTAAAGAGTGGAAACATAAGAACGAGAGAGTTTGTGATTGCGAATGCACTACAAATGACGCCCAAGGGCACTTGCTGAGCTGTCTGTGGTACATGTTTGCGTGTGTTTGTGTGCGTGTGTGTGCTTGTGTACGTGTGCTGTGTTGCAATGCAGATCTTCACCTGCGGACTTGAATGGCTTTTTGTAGGTTTCCACTCTCAAATTTGGAGAAGAATCGAAGGGAGCTGGGATATGTCTCGTAGGAACACTGTGGACTAAATTGCAGGAAGGGAGGGAGAGAGACAGAGACAGAGAGAGAGAGAGGAAGGAAGGAAGGAAGGAAAAGAAAAGAAAAAGAAGGAATAGAAAAATAGAAAGAAAGAAAGACAGAAAGAAAGAAAGAAAGGAAACAAAAATAAGAAGAAACAAGGAAAGAAAGAAAGAAAGAAAGAAGAAAAGAAACAGAAAAAATAAGAAAGAAAGAAAATAGAAAAATAAGAATGAAAGAAAGAAAGAAAGAAAGAAAGAAAGAAAGAAAGAAAGAAAAATAAGGAAGTAAACCAAAAAATAATAAGGAAGAAAGAAAGAAAGAAAGAAAGAAAGAAAGAAAGAAAGAAAGAAAGAAAAATAAGGAAGGAAACCAAAAATTAATAAGGAAGAAAGAAAGAAAGAAAGAAAGAAAGAAAATAGAAAAATAAGAAGGAAGGAAGAAAGAAAGAAAGAAAGAAAGAAAGGAAATAGAAAAATAAGAAAGAAAGAAAGAAAGAAAGAAAGAAAGAAAGAAAGAATAGAAAAATAAGAAGGAAGGAAGGAAGAAAGAAAGAAAGAAAGAAAGGAAATAGAAAAATAAGAAAGAAAGAAAGAAAGAAAGAAAGAAAGAAAGAAAGAAAATAGAAAAATAAGAAGGAAGGAAGGAAGAAAGAAAGAAAGGAAATAGAAAAATAAGAAAGAAAGAAAGAGAAAAAAGGAAGATCGGAACGAAATAGGAAAATATGAAGGAAGGAAGAGAAAAAAGAAGGAAATAGAAAAATATAAAGAAAGAAAGAAAGAAAGAAAGAAAGAAAGAAAGGAGGGAAGAAGGAAGGAAGTAACGAACAAATGATCATAATAGAAAAATATGAAGGCAGGAAAAAGAAGGAACGAAATAGGAAAATATGAAGGAAGGAAAATAAAGACGGAAAAAAGAAAGAGAAAGAAAGAAAGAATTAACAATTAATGAGAGAAAAAAAAGAGACATTTATTTGACAACTGTGTTAATTGAGCATGTTATATTCCACCATATCATGCCATATTGCCATTTTAATTTAACAAACAAATGAATTCATCATCACAGTTGGGCCAAGATAATAATTAACGCTACTAACAATGATTCTTGCTAAATAATTCATTCTACACCATTTGCCGCTGTCAATAAATTCCAATCACACTACAAAAGATAAATAAGATCACTGCACACCTCTGTCTGCGTGAGGTACTGTACATGTCTTTGACACTAGAACATTGCTTTGCATTGGTAATCTACTGCAACCCACAAGCTACATGACAGTAAACAGCAACTAACGACAACAAGCTGTCCGTCAACATCTGCGGTGGCAGCGAGACATTGTCCATTCAGGTGTTTACCTCTCAGAATGCCCCTGACAGCAACAGTCACATCAAAACAAACTTGACTGGATAAACATACGCAATGGAACCAAGATCAAAAACAATTCCTGTATAACTCACAAAAGAGATTGTTCCTAGAAAGTTATTTCTGCTGTAAATATCCATTTCAAGTATATATTCTTATTGTGGCAATTATAGGTCATTTTGGAAAAGAAAAAGCACATGTTGTTGACCGTACAGAAGATCTTTCACAATTGTGGTTGCCAAGTAAATTTGGCATGTCTGTGAAACACCCATTAAGATGCATCAAAGGCAATTTATGTATTTTAGATTTTACCAGCCTAGCATCAAGATGGTTTCTATCTGGTGGATGTATCTAATGAAGATGCCCTTGTCTGAAATGAGTTACCTGGGATCCTCCATGTCAAAAACAACCTTGTTGATGATCTTCTCTGGGCAGAGAAGACGCTGGATGTCTTCGAAAACTTTCTTTCTGGAATTAAATAAATAAGGAAGTACAACTATCAGTAAACCACAGGCATTATTTTTGTGTTAGCTTACCCTGGCATTAATAAATAAATAAATAAATAAATAAGGTGAACTATTTTGCCTGCAGGGGGAGCTCTCATTGTAAACTCACCCTTGGCTGTTGATAAATGCAACAATCTCTCTTTTCAAAAGCTGTTAATAACATATAATGTACAAATGTGACAGTTGTGTCATTAGACATTACTTTAACAACTGACTAATATGCAAATCTATTCAGCTATTGTTGCAAACTACACATATCAAACATTCTGGCAAAATATTTCCAGTTGTCTGCGAAAGGCATCAATTTTGTTTGGATGATGCTATTTCCTAATCAAACCAATGGCATCTCATTTTTTTCCATCCAATAATGCCAAAAGGCTAATTTTCTCGGCTGTTTGGCAATGTTTTACTGCTTTCGCACAAAGACAGAAGAATAAGGCTTAGGCCTGATGCGAATACGCGAAATGCAGAAACCAATCTTTGTGGCCGCTCCAGTCCTGAGAGCCAATTTCTGCTGATAATTGGGTTGAGCAAATAGCTAGTTAACAATGTGGCATGGCCAGCTATCAACCTGAAACACTCTCATCAAAATGTTTACCTTGCAGAAAGAACTAAAACAATAATAAAACAAAATGCATTCTCCTTCATAGGAGGTTAAATTTGGTGTGGAGGAAGCCATGATTGGAAACAATCTTGGTGAGGAAACCTGCTGAAATGGCCATTTTCATAATGTGGAAACTGAGAGAATGAGGTGTCACACAAAATGTCGAAAATGTTTCTAAGATGAACCATTTAAATGAACATTTTACGAGATGGCATGCCAAAAATGTAACTGTAATGTTCCAATCCAGACTTATCAAAAAAATGAAGTGGGAAAATACCGTGTGGAATTAAAAATGACAAAATGTCATCGTTTGTCTGACACTTTCTTCTTCAGGCTCCAAAAATGACAATTTTTCTGATAGTAAAAATGACACTACAGAACCCATATAAACTTATCTTACCCTTGAGGAAACACAATAAACAGCTAAATAAAAGAAATAATGACAATTTTGTTTAATCTCTTTCTTGCATATGGAAGAAAGTTTTCAGCAAAAACAAGTTTTCAACTGAAGGGGGCTACCATAATTAGATAGGTTTTAAGGGGTTTCTCACTAGAAAAGTGTCTTTTGTTGCCTGTAGAGCAAAGCAAGCAGCGAGAACATAAAGACTACTTAAGGCAAGAGAGTTTAACTCAGAGAAAAACAAGAGTTATGAGGGAAAATACACTTCATTTCTACTTACAGTGAGATTGTATACTCTGAATTAGGTTTATGAGTTCAAAATTACTCATGTTCTCATGGTTACAATCATTCAGGCAAGTTAATGTATAATGATGTAGAATAGACCTTAAATTGTGTCAAAGTCTAATATTTGCATTTCTTTGTTTGCATTCTCAACATTCTAACATAGCAGAAGCAGCAATTTACAAAAAGTGTTTGAAAAATGTTAAGCAATATGATTTGGGATTTGTACAGAAACGCAAGAATAAACCAGTTTGTACAAATAATGGTGTCTTGGGAGAGGTTTTTGAAATTGTCTTAATAGAATCAAACAGCTTTCTGTTGCATTTCAGAGTACAAAACAAATTGTTAGATCACCATGAGATGCATGTCGCAGTCTATAATGGCACAGTTTCAATGAGAAACAAAACTAGAGTAATTGCACTATGCTGTGCTCCTAGACACCTCTCTCCAATCAAGAACTGTATCTTTAAATATTTTAATACTGAACATTAAAAGTGATCCTAGGTGAATAGAGAGTTCCTTGATGTTTTTTCCACAGTGACGTACAGCGCTTCACTGAAATACCTAATGCTGTACAAAATATGTGCATTTTAGACAATCCATCAAACACATTTATGATGAAGAAGAGAAAAGAGTAGATTTACCTGGAGACAGTGGTTAGGCCTGTCAGCCTGGTCTTTTTGTTGGTTTTTGTGGGGTTTTGGGCCCTTGACAAGCTAGACTATCTTGAACCAGCTGAGACCAGCAAACCAATTTAGGCTTGTTTGTGATGCTTTGTTCACTAGGTATCCCCACTTTTTTCCCCATCTTTTTTTATGTCATCTCTTGAATTTCTCTAGAAATAAAAGTGCCGAAAAGCCAAAAAAGGAGAGATTTGATTGCTCACCTTTGAACATGGGGTGGTCTTTTAGCCATTGGCTCTTGCCCTTGTGGAGGCAGGTGACCCCAGAAGTCAGGGAAAGCTAGGATGGAGTATCCCGCGATAGACTTGGTATTGGCAGCAGTGGCATTGTACAGACGTGGATCGTGGTTGGGAATAAAGCTCCCATACTTCTCCAGAAGCTTGTCCACCATGCTGCAATGGCCCTCTCGGATGTTCCTGGAGCAGTTGAGGTAATGCTTGTGGAAATCCCTGGTCTGGAGATGGTTGTCTTCCTCTGAACCAGGGTTCAACTCAAGGGAGTTGGGCGAATCTAGGCCGGAGGGCAACAATGAGTCTCCTTTGCTCGCTTTTGATCTCCTGCCTCTTGGTATCTTCTGGCTTAAGTTCCCCTCCAAAGAACTGTCTTCATCTGCACTTTCATCAACCTCAGAGCTGGAATCCAAATCCTGGAAGACATGTTTGTTCAACTGTTAGGGAAAAACAAACGTAGCTAATGTAGAGTTTACCCAGTTTGAGGGGAAAAGAACATCAACAGATGTCAGCTCATTATTCTTGTGGCCACATCAGCAATTCTCAAATCAAAAGTGTGAGAGAAAACGGCAAACGGAGACAAATAGCTGTTACAGTAAACATCCCTCAAAAGATATCCCGTTTTTTTCCTTGGTACTTCCAACTGCTGCATGCAATACCTCAGAATAACAACCAAAAATATACTTTGAGGAAATAAAAGCATCTTTTCAAGACTTTTGAGAAAGGAAGGCAAAAAAAAAAAAAAAGATAAAGAAGTGTTTTTAGAATGCAAGCCAGAGCTGGCACATCACTTCTCCCTTTCAATTGACTTCAAAAGGGTGATACTGACGGCAAATAGGGTCATCCAATTACAGTCTTTGACAGGCATAAAATGCACTGTATCAAAATAGCCAAAGGGCCCTGGCTGGTTTTAGAGCAACCAAATAACAATTTAAGTTCATGCCTCCTACTTTTCCATAAATTTAATGGAAAAATGCCTAAGGTTCAATTTCCCAGACTCAACTGAAAAGGTGAACAGTAAATCTCCACATGCCCCAAAAAAACTGGACATACAATACACATCATGGCCAAAAGTACAGTATTTGGACACCAGAACTCCACACTTTAATGTCAAAGCCATAAGCATTAATAGGGAGTTGGTCCTCCCTTTGCCGCTATAACAGCTTCCACTCTTCTGGGAAGCATTTTATTAGATGTTGCAACAGGGCTATGGGAATTTTCAGCCATTCAGACACAATCATCTGTGAGGTTAGGCTCTTATATTGGCCGATGTGGCCAATTGGCTATCCCAAAGGTGTTCAGTATGATCATTTAACCGGTGGCATCCTAAAAAAGTAAATGAAATCTTTGGTACATCCCATTCTACTTAGACTGTCTATTTAAAGAAGAGTGCATGACTGCATGCTTGATTTTATCTACTGGTTAGTCAGTGTAAATCTCATCAACGAAATTAGTGATGGAAATGTTTGTTGACAAAGTCTGTTTTTTTTGTTTTTTTGTTTTCATCAATGCTAATGAAGACGAGACAAAAAATTTCTCTGGATAATGAAGAATGCACAATACAGTACATTAATATAAATGAATCCTGCAACACTTGCTGTATAAAATTGTCTTAGGTCTGAGGCTACGTATTGCGTCTCAGGAGGGACCTCATTTTGTCATATACATTTTCAAAAACCACAAATAACAACACTAAAAAGTAGCACAGAGCCAGGGTTTTCTTTTTTTTTTTTTTTTTTTTCAGAGACTTCTTTTAATAATAAACTTGATACGGAGCAATACGGCAGCCCTTTTGATGAGCTCTGGGAGTGGGACTCTGGGAAAATGTGCAAAGTTGTTCTTACAAGTGGGTGAAAGGAAAAAGCAATGATTCAATTCACACAGGGAATGCATGAATCTGTTTGAGGTCAATTCAATTACAAGATCTGCCAACCGTTAAAAGCTATTCATGCTTGTCGAGTTTTTTTTATTTATTTTTTTTATCGGCAGATGAAATTCATCAGATAATGAATCAGAATGTTAAAGACACATGACAGGGAAATCTTATTGGTTCACAATACAGACAGACAGACAGACAGGCAGGCAGGCAGGCAGGCAGGCAGGCAGACAGACAGAGAGTACATAAAGAAATATACAATATATAGAGATATACATGTATATACACATCTTTTTATTAGCATTTGGTTCATATGTAGGCATGCATGTATGCATGTGTAAATGTTTACTTTTTATTATTTTATTTACTTTTGTGTAAATTAATGTTTTTTTTATTTATTTTATTTCATCATGCTGCACTTGATGTATAAAAGGTTTTATACAAATAACATTTATTATTATTATTATTATTATTTGTTGCTGGAATATTTTCACACAAGTGGTTAGGACACAGTGTAGCCTAAACCTGACACTCAAATCTGATTGGTTGATAGCAATATGGCTCTAGAACCAATAAGGATGTTGATCTGGAAATATGTCTAACACGGCTAAATCTACCACTTAATGCTAAAAAACAACACAAGTCTTCACATGAACACGTGTGCCACTGGGACCAAGCTTCTCTCATTCATGAATATTTTCACTGAAAAATTACTTTGGGTTGTTCTACACCAAAACCTATTGTATGCTTTCAGAAGACTTGGAATATGATGCCCGAGTTGCATTGACTACATTTATTATACTTTTTAATCTTTATTTAAGCTTTAAAATGAGTCAAAATATCATTGCTTTGAAAAGACGGATCAAGGTTTTCATTAAAAAAAATAATTGCGTTCCACATACAAAAAAAGTCCCACAGGTTAAAATATGAGGGTGCATAAATGATAACAGAATTTTCATTTTGGGGCGAACTTTTCCTTTGAGCGAGCATAAAATATATACTATGGAGGCAGGGTTAGGGTTATGCTTAGAGTATTTAAATCATATAATATTATAAGAGAGTAAACTGTATTTAATATTGACAGTAATGACCAACATGATCTCATAGTAAAAATGTAAAAACTGAATTTTTGCAAAATCATTTTTACGTGCCTCGTTCTACATAACACTGCACTTTCCTATTAAAATAAACACTAGAGGCAGTACAACAGCAATATGTTTTATTCCTTTTTTTTTTTTCACAAATTGCGAGTTTAAAAACACTTTTTTTTCCTCTGTTCCCCGCACAATACTATCTTATTACATCCAAACACTTTTACTTGCCTAACAAATTATTTGAAAGATGATATATTTTAATGCTTGCATTACATATCCAATTACATATACAAGCTTATTCAAGCATGACTGACTTTAAATCCGGAAGACCGGGGTTCAAGACCGGCAAAGCATGCGAGTTGACACGTGAGCCCAAAGTGCCATAGAAGTGCCATGGAATGACGTGACTGCTTCAGCTATTGCGTTTTTTATCTCGCATTTGCTTTTATGACACTATCGGTTAAGTTTAGGTGTGGGGTTTAGGTTAGGGATGTCGGTTTTGTTCATTTTAAAAGATAAAAAAAATATAATCTCACATTTGATTTTTAGGACACTATTGGTTAGGTTTGTGTTAAAGGTCTAGGTTAGGGAGGTAGATTTTATTAATTTATTTATTTATTCAAATTAAACTCCATAGAGCTTTAACCTGAAAAAAACTTGATTTTTGGGGGGAGAACATTAAACTTGCTTTTAGCGCCCCTCAATTACATTTCACCTTGAAAATGCAGTGATACATGTAATGAACCACATAATGTAATTTTGCAAAATTGTTGCCTCAGTCACGTAATTTTCATGAGATCAGGCTTACAATGGTAGGTGGTACAAAACACACACACACAAAAAAAAATCATGCATGTCGAGTGACTCGGGCTTAGTCAGCAGAGAAACTAGGATATTGCTGTCATGCTATGAAATGCACATCTAATTTTCAACTCCAGGCTGTCCTGTACAGTATCACACAAAGAAGTTGAGATCAAAGGGAAACATGTTATCCTGAGGCATGTCCTTGGGGAACAGACCCTTCTGTTACCCTCCCTCTGAGAGCGCAAGCTCTGCATCAACCTCTCTCTCCCGGGCTTATGTTTCACTTTTCAAACCTTTATCTAGCCTGATACATCCTTGACGTCTGTGCAGCTCCACCTCTGCACTGTTCTGTAGTAAATAGGCACTCTATAGTGGAATACTAGCATGTCACAATGAATTAAACAGGTTCAAACTCAGCATAGGCGTAAAATAAGGGCCGTAGGAACAGTCTGAAAAGTAAAGGAGACATATTATAAATTATTAGGCATAAAAAATGATGTAACCATACAAAAATACAACAAACCAAACGGTCGCATGCTGACTTCAATTTCAGATTGGCCCATTTCAGAAGCATATCAAAAATAAGAAGCAACATGAATATTTCAATAAAATATAATCAAATGCGATGGGACACGCAGGGATTTCAGGGAATGCCAAATTATTATTGTTCACCATATTTTTTTCTTACAATAGTTTACTGTAAATGTAAAATGTCTTGTCTTGTGAAACACAATATAATTTTTCACCATTAACTATAAGATAAATCATACTTTTTACTTAAAAAAAAAAAAAACATATCTTTTTACAATATTTTACCGTAAAATTGCATGTACTGTTCTGGTGAATAAGATATCTATTTTTTTAAGGTGCCAATTATACGTTTTAAACTGTAGCATTTTTACATTCTTTTTTTGTTAACATTTTGAAAATGTATGACTGATTATTAATGTATAAATATATACTTTGTAAATTAAATAGTCAGTCAGTATATCACACCATGATCTCGTTACGAGCAAATATCAACATTTATACAATGTAAATAAAACTGAAATCGGCAGTACTCCTATTCACAAAGTCAATTACGGCAAGAAGCAAAGTATACCTTATGTACCACTCTGGGATTCTACAGTAAAATAATTGTGTTCAAGGTTCGATAAAACATACCTACAATATTCCTATGGTTATTTTGTTTTATTATTTTTTTTTTTATTGAATAATTATTATTTTGTTTATTACATATTGATTTTATTGAAATGTATAAATTAAACATTTGCCACTAAATCACGTTCTCTGTTTTGACCTGCAGATTACAGGTCAATCATCTTGTCATGCAAGATTAATAGTGGGGATTTGACTGGCATCGGTGCCCTGCTGTAAATTCATTTCATCTTGGTATTTCGCACAGCATGTATAATGTAGCAATGTGATTACAACCCCTGTGTCCAATCCAGTCACAGCATCTCCAGATCACAGTGGCATTTAAAGATAATGGGACAGATATATCAAAGACAGGTACAGAGAAGGTGGACAGTGCATTCTCCGGGTTTGATTTATTGAGCTAAAGCATAACTAGAGTAGAAAATGGTAGGATACTACATTGATGTGCATTAAAAGCAATTATAGTCTTTGAAATTGATTGTTAAATAAGTTGTCATTTTGAGACAAAGGCCTAGCAGGATGTATTTCTAGGAATAGCTTGGGCTTTATATCTAGCATTTGCCAATAGAATTGATTGTCATTCCCATATATGTATATATATTTAATACATTTACAAAATAAAAATTATTTGTAACTTTAATAATTAAGTTGCAATATTAGTCATAGCCTACAGGTTTGGAACAACATGAGGGTGAGTAATTTTTTTTTTTAATTGAAACAAAGGAGTAGTGAAATAGTAGCCTGTCATTTCCTCATGGAACGTGGAATTACAACATCAATAAGAGTGTGGGAAATGAAGTGAGGAAGAGGAGTTTTCAACAGCAATAGTACATCTTGCAATGTCATTTGAACTAACAGTGTCTGAATAAGGAGGGAACTGAATGTTGATGATCCAGAGGTGTGTTGACATTTCTATTAGTTTGAATTCATCCGCATACTAAAGGCAGCCATGCAGGGATTTCTACGAGACAGCCGTGGGCGTGTTATTGTGCTGCGAGAGGAGCTGTCAATCATGTGATACCAGTCACTCATGATGGGTGAGGGAGGGGTCGGGGTGGTGACACATTTAAAATGAAGAGTCACACTGAACATATTAGGAAACCTGAAATGTCATTACTTATTTCTATCAATGGTGCTACAGTTGAGTCACCAGCACTGGGGTAAATCGAGATGGGTAAACCCTCCAGAGATGATCATGCAACAAGCTGCTGTATAAAAATAGATTTATGGTATTTGATTTATTGATTTATGATATTGTATCTCCTTTTAAAAAGCACTGTAAAACAACAACAACAAAAAAAAAACAACTGTGATCAAAACTGAATTGTACTAGATATTTGAAAGACCATATTTTTCAATCATTTTAAATAATGTGTATATAATATTAAACATTATTTACACATCAAACACACATATACCAGGCAAAATTTGGGGCACACTTGACTGAATTAATGTTTTATCATGATCTTAAAATCCCAGCCATCCCCTTTCTACTTATAAGAAAATATGACTGAAATATTGATCCATTTCTCACCCACACCTATCACCTCACTTCTGAAGACATGGATTTAACCACTGGAGTCTTATTGATTACTTTTATGCTGCCTTTATGTTTTGTTTTTTTTTAGCTTCAAAGCTTTGGTCATCATTCACTAGCATTTTATGGACCTACGGTAAAGTGCTGTAAAAATAAATAAATAAATAAAATATTCCTCTAAAAATCTTTGTTTGAGTTCAGCAGAAAACAGAGTCATACACATGTGGGATGGCACGAGGGTGAGTAAATAATGAGAGATTTTTCATTTTTTGGTGAATTATTCCTTTAAATGTGTGAAATTAGTTTTGTAGATACATGTAAATTGTGCTACTTAATTTATTTATAAAACAAATATTGTAATTTATTTTGTTTTATTTTAGCATGCTAACTTCTTCAATGCAGTTTAAAATTAATTCCAGATGGATTCTAATTCTAATTTTAATTTTAATTTATTCTAATTCTTCTTGATTAATAAGTAAAAACCAATAACGTAATCATTTGCGACAACCAGATATTAGATTAATCATTTCCTTATTCAGTTACACATTCTGCCAACATGTTCCTTTAATTTTTATTTAATTTTTTTTTTACCCCTGGAACTCACCAGGTCAGCAAAAACATGAACAGAATTACTCTATTAAGATGAATAGTTGTGAACATCCTGCTGCTGAACAGAGCCAAAGCACAAGTGTCTGATTTTTCAAGCATAATGAGGTAATTTTCAGTGCAAGCCATGTCCCAGCTGTACTCTTAAGCTTCATAGTTGTGCTGTTGCAGTAGCTGTTATAGCACATCCTGCAACCATCAAAATCTCTTCCTGTTTCAACACAAGGTCCATATTCACCTCAAGTGCACTTAGAGACACTCCCCATAAACTTTATTCTGGGTTTCTGCTGCTAAAGGAATAGTTCACTCAAAGATGAACATTTACTCACTATGATGTTGTTTTAAACATATATGGCATTTTTTTCTTCTTCCATGGAATACAAAAGGAGATTGTGGCAGGGTGGAGGGTGGGGCCGGGTCGTGATTCTACACACCCGGCTCCTAATCAGGCTGATTAGCCCGAGAGGGATAAAGGCCGACTGGAGACGGCAGTGTGACAGAGATAGAGTTACGGACAGCTGTCCGACACCTGTGTGTGTTTGTCTTTTTGGTTCAGTTTATAATTAAACTATTATTTATATTATCAAGCCAGTTCTCGCCTCCTCCTTTCCATTGATGTGTTACACTGGTGCCGAAACCCAGGAAGGAGGCGGGATGCACCGTAGTAGAGTCCTTGCCACTACCATCCACCCCAACGGAGCAGCCGCGGCCATCCGCCGGGAAAGGAAAAGCCAGGCCACCTGAAAGCGGAGGAACGGCCGCCAACCGCGAGGGGAGGAGGGGTGCCTAACCGACCGCCTGGAGCAGTCAGGGCCGCTGCCAGGGGCAGAGGAGACCCCCACCAGCCGCTGAAACGCGGCGGGGTCTGAGACCACCGACTGCAAGCGGGGAGGGGCTCCTGGCCGACCGCCTGGAGCAGGAGAACTGCTGCCAGGGGTGGGGGAGACCCTTCCGTCCACTGAAAATGCAGCGGGGCGTTCCGTCCGCCAGGGGCCAGAGGACTGCCTCCGATCCGCCCGGGGAGGCACGGCTGTCGTCCACCAGAGGGTGGAGGAGTGGCCGAGGACCAGGCTACGGCGTATCGGAGAACCGGCAAGTGAATTTTTTTTTTCTCTCTCTCTCCTCTCTCTCTCCCGCTGCTGCTCTGTGTTGGCCTTTTCCCTCTCTTTTTAAATGTTTTTGTTAATTTGGCACGATCGCCGTTATGGCGTGTAGGTGCCACATGTTTTTTTTTTTTCTCCCCTTGTCCCCTCCCCTGATCCAGGTAGACGGGGATGACCTGCCGGCAGATGGGGCGGAAGGCACACCCCCCCCAGGGAAAGATGGGGGGGATGTACGTCATGCCAGGGGCTCCCCGGCCTGAGAGAATGGGGGAGGAATGTGGCAGGGCGGAGGGCAGGGCTGGGTCGTGATTCTACACACCCGGCTCCTAATCAGGCTGATTAGCCAGAGAGGGATAAAGGCCGACTGGAGACAGCAGTGCGACAGAGAGAGAGTTACGGACACCTGTGTGTGTTTGTCTTTTTGGTTTAGTTTATAATTAAACTATTATTTATATTATCAAGCTGGTTCTCGCCTCCTCCTTTTCATTGATGTTACAGAGATGTTAGGCAAAATAGTTCCACAGAACAGAGAAAGTCAAATGAATTTGGAACAACAAATGGGTAAGTCAATGATGACAGGATTTTTATTTTTGGCTGAACTATCCCTTTATACACTTGTCAACATCCTGGATTATGCATAAAATCATTTTGTAAACCAGTGCAAGTGTCAGTATGGGGTTAAGGTGGTTTCGGTTTGGTGGCACAGAGGGCAAAGATGTTTACCTGGAATTCGTGGTGAAGCTCAGGGCAGAAGCACACATATTGGCTCAGCTGCTCTAGGGGTCTGTCGGGCTCCGGTCTGGGCTGCAACTTGTTCACATCTGTTTCCAGGTCATCCTCCTGCCACAGAACAGAAACAGACCTATAATCGCTATATTCACCCTCAAGTTTCAATGCACACATTCAAACATATAAATCTTCCCTTGTCACTGCATTCAAGGACTGAGAGGTCATGTGACTTGCTTTGGCCTCTGTTGCAAAGCTTTGACCTCTGACCTATACTGTCTTTTTCTTTTAGGCAAATAGGCCAAACAGCTGACACTTGGTAACCACACATCTTATTTGCCGGGTAATGTATACCATCCAGACATTATCGGCATACTATTTCAACATACTTTGATTTGGGCCACACTAATTCTTATATTGCACACTATATAGGACAGATAGTATGCGAATTGGGACACGGCACATGTTTGGGTTTAACCATGGATTTGCGGAGAAAACCCTGCAAATTTCTGCATTATTGGAACACCCATCATTCAAAAAGTTTTATTCACCCCCATCGCTGACATGTTTGTTCGTAACATATTTTGGCTAATTTGACTATGCTTTCAGCAACCACTAGTTAGTATGTTGGCAGAATGACTAGTCTAATCTTTAGGGGAATTGATTATTAATGATAATTGATCAATTATAAACCATTAAAGACAGACCTACTGTGTGTGCCAAGATTGCTAAATGATGAAATATGCTTCTGTTGAAGCTGTCAGTGTTTTTTTTTTATATTTTTTTTTTTTTTTTTTTTTTTTATGTGCTTAATAGTGGAATTCCATTTGAAGAACAATACTACTCGTGAATACGCAAAAAACTGCGGCCAAAAGAAACACTGCAAAAAAGCCCAGCAGTGACCGTCCACTTCCATGACGAACTGTAAATAAAAAATAGTCGGTATCCTTACACTCAAAACTACTTAAATATTTGTATATTTCACACTATATTGCAATCCCTTAAATATACTGTATTCTTTCTATGATTATGATCATCAACTTAAAACCAATAGTGTTATATATTCCCATTTTTTTTAATTCAATTAAGCCATACGCAATGCTTCATGGAACTGAAGTTGATTCCCTCATGAGAGACATTGGGTCTGTTCCAAAACTAAAGCCCGCTATACACTGTAGGATTTTTACAGTCTTTTAAGATTGTTGCTTGTCAAACTGTACGAGATGAACGTATTGATATCGCCATGGCAAACTGTGCAACATTATGTCAGACTGTACAATACACATCGTAGCCGACTGTGGTCCCAATCGTCCTGATCAGTGAACGTGACTCACATTATGGGAGCATTGCGGAATAGAAGCGAAACGGCGAGATTTGCCCAGAGGAGCATTTTTTTTTTTCTGAAAGTCAAGACATCAGCATTTCCATTGCTGCAATACCACTCCATCATGAGCATAGGCTAACATATAAAAAGAAAGATGGATTTTGCCAAATAGGCCTATAATAAGCCTGATCCCAAATACAAAAAATAACAGATGTTGAGAATGAACGCGAGTGCGGGAGGTAGCTTACAGTAATAATTAGCTACCACAAGCAAATATTCATTGTAGAAATAAAAGACTTGTGGCCTGAAAAATGACAAACTTTTCCGTTCACATATGGAAAAACAAAAAAAGTGGTTGATAGTACGTCTTTCTCCTCTTTTAGATTAGTAACCTATAGGCCACACAAAATTTCGAAAATTCATATAGGCTAATAATATATTGCTTTTGCAAATTCCCTATGGATAATGCACAAACACGAGTTCTATAATTGTATACAATTGTATCTGCTGATTTGGATTACGTCCCATAAATACTTACCAATATAAATTGTTCCATTTTTTTTTTTTTTTTTTTTTTTTTATAAAATTGGAATCTTAACTAAAGAAGTTTACAGACGTTTAAAGTAAATTTAAAGTAAAATAGTAATTCAAATAAAGTTGTAAAGAAAATGCATGATAAATGTAAAGAAAAAAAACGTTAAGAAAATGCAGTCATTTATTTATTTTCGTTTTTGTAAGCTCTATATTTATTTAATTCAGTGAATAATGCTTTCATGTTGCTGAAGTGTTACACTTTTCTACAAGTATTTTCTGCTTATTTATTTATTAAAACTTTTTATATAAAATGAAAAGAAGAAAAAACATTGAAAGAGCTTGAATAGAGTGATAACTGGGCACAAATGTTGCTATGGTGGTGCAAACGCAGAGCTGGTTTCTTTCCAAGTAAATTGGGGTGCGAGAGAGGAACAGAATATCTCATCTGGCCATCCTAATAGCAGTCACACTATACAGCTGCGATGCTAAATTTCTGACACTGCCAGAACTTCGTTGGAGGCTAAAGATCATCGCAAAGGCTATGAACATGTGAACATGTCATACTGAAAGTTGAAAGATTGCTGTTTTGGCCCTATGATGACAGAAATCCTTTAGGATTCCTGAAATTTGTCTCAGACAGCAGAATCGTGGCCAAAATACAGGTGACTCATGAGAAATGACGCAATCCTCTAAGGAGCCTAAATATGCATGACACACACACACACACACATTTTGGGTAAAATAGTTGGTTTTGTATCATGTTAAACTATTATTTATCTATACTTTTCAGTATTGATTGGATTATAAGTATATTTGTAATCTAAATTTCTCTCGCTTCGTCCACGATCATGGATTTATTTTTCCACTGAGCTCAGCACAGTGCATTCTGGGATCGCCTACCCGGGGAAGGATACATACGACGCTACCTTAAAATTTGGCCAAAACTAGATATCTTAAGAGGCAGCATAATTAAGATACCTACCTTTTGGAACAGCCTTTGCATCGGGAGCACGCCTATGATGTCTTAAAGTGCTGCCTCTGGAGGATGCTCACTAGGTTTTGGAACAGACCCGTTAAGTATACGGTCTTGTAACTTTGTCTTTTTCTAAAATTTTCAAATACTTTTTTGCTTCAAATCAAAGTTTGTAATGTTGTGATTCACCTTGGAGCTGGTTGGTTTAGTTCAAAGCTTAGAACGCTTTTATGAAGACTTCCCTATGGAAAAAAAAAAATTATGGGAAAAATACTTTCGGAACCAAGATGGTTGACTGTTGCATTCTATTAGGCTGATTGCAGGTTCACCTGACCCCAGTTGGTTAGGTTTTTCAGTAGCAGTTCACGTAAGATGTATTCTTGCATTCAAAACACAAAATGCAAAGAAAGTGAACAGAATGCAGGTGTCTTGAGACTCGTTTTTATTAGTTGTCACACACTCAAAAAACAGCAACACAATGGCCAAAGATGTCCGTATGAATGTGTATGACTTTTATGGTGGTGTTTTAAAGGGGGTTAACTTTTTCTAAATATGAGTTGAACTATAAAGCACCATCTGGCATTTTAGATATGGGGTGCAGGCATGGAAATAAAAACATGCATTAGCAGTATTTGGAGAGTGTGCAGGGCAGATGAGGATGCAAGCTCATGATGCAATGATGCAGTCTCAGCAGGGACAGGATTGTGAATTATCGATTTATGGCTGAATCAGGGGTCCTATTATTGAAGTTATGTAAGAACAGGAAGATGCTTTTGTCAGGTTCCTGTCACATGCAAGCCTTGCTCTTCAATCAGAGTTTTAAGAGGGGGAATGAATCAGTGGAATTTACACATGCATTGCTCGCTCTGCCAAAGTTACGATGCAGAATTGGTCTTTGTGAGTCATTCTGTCTTACATCTCCTACTGTGTTTTATGGAGGAAAGAACATCATATGGGTGTGGAACAACATGAGGGTGAGTAAATGAAGACAGAAATTTTATTTTTAGGTGAAATATTCAGTCAAAATAAAAGAAATATACTACTGTGGAAAAAAAGACAAACAAAACTACAAATGGATAAGTGTAGGGATGATCAAAGAATGTGGTGGAATTTAAAAAGACATGTATCAAGGAAAAATAATGACGAGTTCTTTTTACATATAGAAAATATATATATATTATTATTCTCATTATTATTATTATTATTATTATTATTATTATTATTATTAAATTATATTTTTGACTTGGATAAAAACAGTTAATGTGATGTTACTACATGAAACAAATTGTTTAAGTTACCATGTAAAGAATTATTTCATCAATAAGGAATCATATCATCAATAAAGTATAATATCATCAATCAAGAATTAAATCATTTTTAAGAATCGTATCATCAATAACAAAAAAAGAAATTCTTGTTTTTTGTGCAACCTAATAAGTTATTTCAGTCTTAGTAAATGTCAAATTAAATATTTTTTGTAAAAAATAAACAAAATAAATAAATAAATGTTTAAGGTACCACTTAAAGAATCATATCATCAATAAGAAATCATTTAATTGCAAAGAATCATATCATGAATAAAAATATTATTTCAGTCATGTAAATACTATTTAATTAAATTATATTTCTAACTTGGATATTACATAATTGGATTTCCCCTTCTGTCACTCACTCGACATTGTGTTGATGTAGTGACACTAGGGGTCGCCCTTGGGAGCCCCAAACACCTCAGATCTTTGAGAAAAGGCCAATGAGAATTGGCAAGTGGATTTGCATGCTACTCCCCCGGACATACAGGTATAAAATGAGCTGGCTCGCAACCACTCATTCAGATTTTTTCTTCAGAGCAGAGCGGTTGTGTGTCAGCAAGCTGTCGGTCCACTACCGGTCCATTCACCTCCCAAGAAGCGTTTGCTGTTGGATCTAGTGGCTTTTCTCTCCTTCCGCACAGATCTGTGCAGATTACGCCCTGGGCGCTTCGACAGCGCTAAGAGAGTTTATATTCCTGCAAAGAGTATATTTTCTCTATTAGAGCAAACACATTGACGTGAATGTCTTTTTAAAGACGCGTCTTTTTCAAGATGCCTTTCGGTCTTTGTGTGATTCCTGGATGCGGTCGCTATCTCTCCACTTCCGACGGCCACGGGCACTGCCACACGTGTCTGGGTCATAATCACACTGAGGCAGTGTTCGTGGATGGTTCATGTTCTCATTGCGAGAATATGGCCATGGCAACATTGCGGTCGCGTCTTTCCTTCTTCCGGGGGAAAGCCACTCTAGCCGCCCCCCGTGCCGTGCCTTCTACCTCTGGGTATGAGGCTGGCCCGGCTGGCGCTGGAGGTGATTTGGGAGCTTCAATGGGCGCGGCTCCACCAGGTAAATCCCCGCGGACCTCCCATTCCCCAGCACGCTCATTTGGCCCCGGCAAGTTCCGAGAGGAGACCAGCTCGACACAGGGCCAGCTTAGTGTCACTTTTGGAGCTCCGGAGTGGGATGAGTGCTCGATCGCTGCATCGGAGAGCATACTGATGATGTCAGATGCCGAGGACTCGACTGGGCTGCCACCTTCGGGTTGGCCCACCCAGTCGGAGGCTGACGGTGAGATGACCGCCATGCTTGCCCGGGCCGCCATGTGTGTCGGGTTGGAGTAGAACCTTCCACCCTCCCCTGAGCCCTCGCGGATAGATGATTGGTTCCTGGGTTCGGGGCACCGCTCACAGCCCCCCCCCCCCCCCCCCCGGTCCCTTTCTTCCCGGAAGTGCTCGACGAGCTGACGAGGTCGTGGAGGGCACCTTTTTCTGCCCTGAAGCCGACCTCCCAGCTCATCCGCTCTCACTACCCTTGATGGCGGGGCAGCCCACGGGTATACGGAGGTCCCTCAGGTGGATAAGGCAGTTGCGGTGCACCTGTGCCCGCAAAGCAAAGCCACCTTGTGGGATCGCCCGGCACTCCCTTCCAAGGTCTGTAGGACGACGTCGTCTCTGATGGCCAAAGCCTACAGTGCCACTGGTCAGGCCGCCTCTGCCCTGCATGCCATGGCCCTCCTGCAAGTACACCAGGCTAAGGAACTAAAGGAACTGCACGTGGGTAGTCCTGATCCCGATGTGATGCAGAAGCTGCGCCCTCCGGGCGACGAAGGTCATGGCGTGAGTACTTGGGCAGGCGATGTCCACCCTCGTGGTCCAGGAACGCCACCTGTAGCTGAATCTGGTCGAGATTAGGGACGCGGACAAGGTTTGCTTTCTCAATGCCCCCATCTCCCAGATCGGCCTATTCGGAGACACCGTCGAGGACTTCGTCCAGCAGTGCTCACAGTGAGGAAGCAGACTGTTCTCGGCCCCAGCGTAGAGCCCCCCGCAGGAAGCTGACGCCCCCCGCCTCACGGGCCGGCACGAGGACCCAAAAGGCTCCTAAGCGCCCCTGAGCTGGACGACCCAGGGAGCGAGATGTCTGCTACAAACTCGGAGCTGGTATCCAGACCACTCCATCCCCTGGTGGAGGGCCAGGAGGTAAATCCTTGGTTTTCTTTTCTTTTATGTTCGCCACACCCCGAACGGTCTGTGGTTTCCTCACTCCCTGGTTCACATAGCCAGTGTTACGACCGCCGTTATCATGGCAACCGGGCACTGAACACCTGCGACTTAGACGGCGTGAATGCTGGCCCCCCGCCTTCGCGCGTCCGGTCGCACCACACTCACACCCATGGCCTGGTGGTTGTGACGGACTACAAGGACGGTCAAAAAGTCCCTCCTCCCCCATCGCCGACCCCCCCCGACACCGGGTACATGGAGCAAGGTAAGTGCTTTGAGGGTCCCCTCAGCGCAGCCACGAGTTCGAGACTGAGGCTCCTCGACGTGGCATCCCCTGCTCCCTCCTGCCGTGAGGCCGCACCCACAGGTACGTTAAACGCGATTGTCCCCTTAGTGCCCCTCGCTGGGAGCTTGGACGCGTGGCTAGCACTTTCAACCCGTCTCGGTGGTTGGCCAGGACCATCCGACTCGGCTACGCGATTCAGTTCGCCAGACGCCCGCCCCGGTTCAGCAGTGTCTGCTTCACTTCGGTGAAGGGCAAGAACGCCGCCACCTTGCATGCGGAGAACGCGACCCTTCTGCGGAAGGGTGCGATAAAGCCTGTCCCTCCAGCCGAGATGAAGAAAGGGTTTTACAGCCCTTACTTCATCGTACCGAAGAAAGGCGGTGGGTTGCGGCCAATCTTGGACCTGCGAGTTCTGAACCGGGCCTTGCACAGACTCCCATTCAAAATGCTGATGCCAAAGCACATTTTGGAATGTGTCCGGCATCAAGATTGGTTCGCAGCAGTAGGCCTGAAGGGCGAGCGAGCGCACGCGGTCGGTGCTGAACTGCCTGAAGTCGTTCGAGCAGAGAACAGCGGTTCCACTGAAACACTTTCAGAGGCTCCTGGGGCATATGGCATCCTCGGCACCAGTCACGCCACTAGGGTTGATGCATATGAGACCGCTTCAGCACTGGCTTCAGACTCAAGTCCCGAGATGGGCATGACGCCACGGCACACATCGCGTGGCCATCACGCCGATCTGCCACCAGTTGTTCAGCCCTTGGACAGACCTTGCATTTCTATGGGCAGGAGATCCCCTACAGCAAGTGTCCAGGTGCGTCGTCATTATGAGAGATGCCTCCAAGCGAGGCTGGGGTGCAACGGGCACACAGCCACTGGCTCCTGGACAGGACCGTGACTATGTTGGCACATCGACTACCTCGAGTTGCTGGCAGTATTGCTCACCCTGCGGAGGCATTTGCCGTTGATCTGGGGCAAGCATGTGTTGGTCCGGATGGACAACACAGAGACAGTAGCGTATATAAATTGCCAAGGCGGCTTACGCTCATATCGCATGTCGCAACTCACCCGCCGTCTCCTCCTATGGAGTCAGCGGTGACCTCAGTCGCTGCGGGCCACTCACATCCTGGGCAACCTCAACGCCACAGTGGACGCACTGTTGCAGCAGGTGTCATTCAGGGGAGAGTGGAGACTCCACCCCCAGGTGGTCCAGCTGATTTGGAGTCGGTTCGTCAAAGCACAAGGAGACCTATTTGCCTCCCGAGAAACCTCCCACTGCCCGCTCTGGTATTCTCCAACGGGGGCCCCCCTCGGCCCAGACGTGCTGGCACACAGCTGGTCCCAGGGGCTGCGCAAGTATGCATTCCCACCAGTGAGCCTACTTGCACAGACCCTGTGCAAGGTCAGGGAGGACGAGGAGCAGGTCACCCTCGTGGCCCCATATTGGCCCACCCAGACTTGGTTCTCAGACCTCACGCTCCTCACAACAGCCCCTCCCTGGTGAATTCCCCTGAGGAAGGACCTTATTTCTCAGGGACGGGGCACCATCTGGCACCCACGCCCAGACCTCTGGAACCTCCACGTCTGGCCCTTGGATGGGATGTGGAAGACCTAAGTGGCCTACCACCAGCAGTGGTAGACACGATCACTCAGGCCAGAGCTCCCTCCATGAGGCAGCTTTATACCCCGAAGTGGCGTTGGTTCACGAATTGGTGTTCTTCCCGAGCTGAAGACCCTCAGAGATGCGCAGTCAGGTCAGTGCTTTCCTTCCTGCCGGAGAGGCTGGAGGAATGGCTGTCCCCCTCTACCTTGAAGGTGTATGTGGCCACCATAGCAGCACACCATGATACAGTGGACGGTAAGTCCTTAGGGAAGCATGACCTGATTATCCGGTTCCTGAGAGGCTCGCGGAGGCTGAATCCTCCTAGGCCACACCTGTTCCGCTCATGGGATCTCTCCGTGGTCCTCCTGGGCCTTCACGGAGCCCCCTTTGAGTCACAAGAGTCAGTCAAGTTGAAAGCCCTCTCCTTGAAGACGGCCCTCCTGATTGCGCTCACCTCTATCAAGAGGGTCGGGGACCTGCAAGCGTTCTCTGTCAGCGATACTTGCCTGGAGTTCGGTCCGGGTGACTCTCACGTAATCCTGAGACCCCGGCCGGGCTATGTGCCCAAGGTTCCCACAACCCCCTTCAGGGATCAGGTGGTGAACCTGCAAGCGCTGCCCCAGGAGGAGGCAGACCCAGCCCTGTCATTGATGTGTCCAGTGTGTACATTGCGCATCTACTTGGATTGCACACAGAGCTTTAGACGCTCTGAGCAGCTTTTTGTCTGCTTTGGCGGACAGCGGAAAGGGAATGCTGTCTCCAAACAGACGCTTGCCCACTGGATCGTGGATGCCATCGCTATGGCATACCAGGCCCAGGCCGTGCCCGCCCCTTCGGGAATACGAGCACACTCCAAAAGGAGTCTGGCATCCTCGTGGGCACTGGCCCATGCAGACATCTGCAGGGCAGCGGGCTGGGCAACACCCAATACCTTTGTGAGATTTTACAATCTCCGGGTTGAGCCGGTTTTGTCCCGTGTTCTGTCAGGTACGAACAGGTAAGTTCGGGAATACGGACAGCTGGCCGGGTGTATCGCTTATAGTGCCTTTCCCCTCCAAAGAAGCGAACATGTGCGCTTCTTTTCCCATGCGAGTTCACAAACCCGTGAACCCTGGATGTCCTTCCTCCCTAGCCCTGTGGCTCGCGAATTCAGTGGAGGAATTCACAGCCGGAACCAGTACGTGTGCTAATATGCCGTTACTGAGGTAGGTGCTCCACAGGTACTGGTTACTCCGGTAACCCCCTGTGATGTATTTTCCACAGTACGGTCTCCCTGTCGGCAGACCTGCGTCTCCCTTCGACAGAGCCCTCTCTGTCCCGGTCACCATGTTTGTAGAGCTCCTCCCCTTTCAGGCAGGACCACCTCTTTCACGTGCCTCTTCCATGTGCGGCTCTGAGCCCACATGATGTGCTTGCCACATGTTACCTCCCCTATGGGCAGGATGTGGTCTCCGTGGGATCTTTTCTGCCTGAAAGAATAGGATAGGAAAAGAACACCTTCCCCGGCGTATATATTGAGCATTAAAATGGCCCCAGCCGAATAACTGAATACTCTGTGGAGAGAAAACATAGAGAGAAAAGAAGCTGGCGCGGCCTGCTTCCATACTAGATATGTCTCTTCGCCCCCAGGGATGTGGGGAACTATACAACGTTTTTTGGGCGTTAGGGGAGGCTACGTGCAGACCGGTGCACCTGCTACTACGCACGCAGCAGCTTGCTTACACCTGCACCGGAAGTCCACGTAACACGGTTCAGCTAGTTGTGGCCTTTCGTATAGGGACCCCTAGTGTCACTACATCGACACAACGTCGAGTGAGTGACAGAAAGGGAATGTCTCAGTTACTGTCGTAACCTCCATTCCTTGATGGAGGGAATGAGACGTTGTGTCCCCCCTGCCACAATGCTGTACTACCCGCTGAAATGGCCGGGACCCTGTCTCGGCTCCTCAGCACAAAACCTGAATGAGTGGTTGCGAGCCAGCTCCTTTTATACCTGTATGTCCGGGGGAGTGGCATGCAAATTCTCATTGGCATTTTCTCAAAGATCTGAGGTATTTGGGGCTCCCAAGGGCGACCCCTAGTGTCACTACATCGACAAAACGTCTCGTTCCCTCCATCATGGAACGGAGGTTACGACGGTAACCGAGACGATTTATATTTCTTACTTAGGAACCAATTACTTTAGATGTTACAGCATGAAGCAAATTGTTCTAGGTACCATTTAAAGAATCATATCATCAATAAAGAATCATATCTTCAATAAGAATCATATCATTTTGGAGAATCATCTCTTATATATAGAGTCATATCATTTCAATCATATCATTTTAGAGAATCAAATCATCAATAAAGAATTATACCATTTCAATGAATCACATCTTTAATAAAGAATAATTTAATGTTGAAGAACTGTCTTCAATAAAGAATCATACCATTTTAAAGAATCATATTGTCAATAAATATTTTTTGGTGACACTTTACCATACAGTTCCATTCGTTAATATTAGTTAATACATTTGGTATAACGAACTAACAATGGACTTTATATTTTTTGAGTATTTATTTATCTTTGTTAATGTTAGTTCATAAAAATACAATTGTTCGGCTTAGTTCATGTTATACATAACAGTGCATTAACTTATGTCAGCTTAATACATTTTGATTTAAATATGTATTACTATTTGTTAATATTAACATTAACCAAGATTAATAAATGCTGTAAAACTATTGTTCATTGATAGTACATGTTAATTAATGTTGTTAACTAATATTAACTAAAGTGTTACATATTTTTTTTATATTTATTTATTTATTTATTTATTTATTTATTTATTATTATTTTTTTATTGGTGTAGCATAGTAAAGTCAAGTTAAATAATTTGTCATGTTAAATATTTTGTTTTTTTGTTTTTGTTTTTTTTAACTTGGACAAGGTCATTTAGATGTTACCACATGAAATATATTGTTTAAATTAATAATTAATTAACAATAAAAAAAAAGTTCCTTTTTTTTTATTATTATTTTTATAGTGTACTAAGTACAGTGTGCAGTGTACTCGCCATCACAGCTGTATGGAAATGGCTGAAATATGATATTTATTTCATATGCACAATAAAAATAAAAAAAAAAACATAAAAAAAAAATTAAAAGATCTTTAAAGAACTTTATAGCCGTGACTGTTTGCAAATTTATGGAGCGAACATGGAGCGGGTTTTCTTTCACTAGTGAGAGAAGTACGGGAATTGGAAAACCGGAGTGGAGTTGGGGCGGACTAATTATAGAATGCTTTGAGTGGGGAGGGGAAATAGCTGTCGTCCAATCCACTCACATACTCTGGGTACAACTCACATCTTTCTTGAGAAATCAAATCTCAAAACACTCACGTAGTCCCTGTTGTCTAGCTCTTCGTTCTCCGTGTCCTCGTCACTGTCTTCTTCTAAACCGCCATCTTTCCATAAGGAAGAAATAAAGAAAACAACAGGTGAGACTATGCACTGTACATACCAAGATGAGCAAAACATGGCAGTACATCTGTAGGATCACACAGGACCTGCCCAGACTCCTCAAACATTAGCTCTTTCAGCCTCTGATATGTTCACATTAAAGCAGACATCTACCACCTCTGTACAGAGATCTACCAGTGATTTCCAACCAGAGGTATGTGTACCCCGCAGGGATACTTTAAGAATGAAAATTCTGTCATTACTTACTTACTTTCATGTCATTCTAAACTTGTATGACTTTCTTTCTTCTGTAGAGTACAAAAGGTGAATTTTTAAAGAATATCCAGACCGCTCTTTTCCATATAATGAAAGTGAAGCAGGGCTGGGGCTGTCAAGCTCCAAAATGATTTAAAAAAAAAAGGACCAGGAATGTACCATAAAAGTAGTCCATATGAGCCATATTTCAAGCCTTCTGAATCAGTGATTGTGTGAGAAACAGGTCAAATTAAGCCATTATTGAATCCGTGAGTTGAATTCTGGAATATATTCCGATTCATGAACAAATCATTCAGGCCAATTCAGGAAAAGATAAATCAACTGATTCAATAAGCGACTCGTTCAGGAATCAGAAATCGCTACAGCTCACATGAACTCTCATGAATGAAGATTTTCACTGAATAATGACTTACATTTTGGTCTGGTTCTCACACAATTGTAACTGCATGGCTTCAGAAAACTTGGAACATAAAATAATGCATATAAAGTCATATGGACCACTTTAATGACATTTTTGTGGTCATTTTGGAGCTTCACAGCCCCAGTCCATTTTCACTTTAATTTTAAGGAAAAGATTGGCAAGGATATTCTCCGAAAGTTCACTTTTCCATGGAAGAAAGTAACAGGGATTTAGAACAGCATGAGGGGGAGTAAATGATGACAATATTTTCATTTTTTATTTTATTTATTTATTTATATATTTTGGAGAACTGTCCCTTTAAGCTGGTTCCAGGGGGTATTTAGAAATATTTCATTAAGTCTTTGTTAACCTGTAGCTCATAACCTCTCATTAAAATTTGTACAAATTACAGTATATTTCCTTTGCCTGTTTGATTTTTAATACTTGAGCTTCTGTGGCATTTACATTCCACCATAAAAAGACAGCAAATTGCTTTACTGTTGTTAAATGTCCCATCTGGATTTGAATTATAAATACTGTACATTTTCAGTTAAAGGGATAGTTCACCCAAAAAAACAAACAAAGATTTTTAGATTAATATTTCAGCTCTGTTGGTCCTTCAAGCAAATGGGAACCAAAATGTTGAAGCTCCAAAAAGCACATAAAGACAGCATAAAAGTAATCCATACGACTCCAGTGGTTAAATCTATATCTTCTGAAGCAATATGATAGGTGTGGGTGAAAAACAGTTCAATATATGTCCTTTTTTCCTATAAATTTTCCTCCCCGCCCAGTAGGTGGCAATATGCACAAAGAATTTGAATCGTCAAAAACAGGAGAATAATGTGAAAGTGAAAGTGAAGATTAATAGTAAAAATGACTTCTCAACCACACTTATCATTGAAGAAATTGATTTAAATACTTTTATGCTGCCTTTATGTGCTTTTAGAGCTTCCAAATATTCTTCTAAAAAACTCTTCTTGTGTTCAGCAGGAGAGTGTAAGTCATACACATCTGGGATGGCTTGAGGGGGAGTAAATGATGAGAGAATTTTAATTTTTTGGGTGAACAATTGCTTTAAGTCTTTCAGAGAAAGTTTCTCCATGATTGTTAAAACTTGAAAGACAAACATGCTCGGATATATTTTTAAAGAGGGAAAGCTACTTGGTGAGTCTGTTTAAAAAAAAAAAAAAAAAAAAAAGATAGATAGATAGATAGATAGATAGATAGATAGACAACATAATATTAGTCCAAAGGAGCACATTTCGATTTCAATGAAGGAGTACTTCAGTCTTACTGATTGGGATGTGGTGAACCATAAGACAAAAAAAGGTTGGAAAATGCTGTACCACTTGACAAAAGAAGCACAGCCATCTGACAAGAAGAGATTTGATTAGTGGCAGTTCTAGCTTGTATGGTGTATGGGGGGTGGGATACTGAAGGGGGGGGGTCCATGCCGCCCCCGGCAAAATGCCACCCCGGGTGGCTGCCCATGTCGCCCGTGCCTAAATCTGCCATGGGATATGATGCATATTTCAGTTGAAATAAAATATAAAAGGATGTTAAAGATGTTAAAAACGGTCCTATCTCTCTTGTTACATTTAGGAGACTAAGAGCTTCAAATAGAACTTTGATTTCAGTATCTTTTCAAATAAATTAATTTTCACTTCAAGAGATGTACTGAAAGTGAGATAAATGTACCCTTGTCCTCTTTTGAGTGCAATTCACACACTGTGATCTGATGTGATTACTGCAAATCAAAACACAAGCCTAGAATCACAAATTTAATAACGACCTGTGCTAAACCAAATTACTGCTTATATAAATGTAAAAAAAAAGAGTGTTCACGGAGTTTGCTTTGGCATGGATGCGGAGTAAATTAACCGTGTGATAAATTATGACAAGTCTTATATTTTACTGGGAGGTTGTGAAGTAACAGAATCCAGTTTATGAGATCTAATAATATTAATGGTAGCAGCACTTACATGTCATAACAATCGCATGATATCTTACAGAGTAAGTTCACCACTTTGGATGATCTCCCAGTCTGGCAAAAATAGAATTCGGCAGGATTAGCTGGTGAGCAAACTACCTTAAGCTTGTTTCTGAAAAGAATTTGAAAATAGGTATGATTCAAATTACTTGGATTAATGATGCTGAACCACTGCCATGATCTCTCTCTTATGATACCTAAGGGTGTTTTCCTCTGATTTTAGCATCTATAAACTAGTAAGATAGATGAACCAGGTGACATGCTTTTTAAACTTTGTTTTAGTTTAGGCTTAAACCAACCTAAGTTGGTTTGCTTGTCTTAGCTGGTTTAAGTTGGTCTAAACTTGTTTAAGATGGCATCCAAGTTTGGCCTAGATGGTGCTCGAACTGCCTCAAATTTTATCCTGGCAAAGCTGGTGATAACCTGGTTTAGCTCTGGTTTAAGCTCAGACAGGGGGACCAGCTAAGACCAGCAAACCATCTTAGGCTGGTTTATGATGTGTTTTTTTAGCAGGGTAGCTGGTCTTCCAGCCTGACCAAGCTGGTCTCTACACCCACGACTGCATTGCCACACACAGCTCCAACGTCATTGTCAAGTTTGCAGATGACACGACGGTGGTAGGCCTGATCACAGATGACGACGAGACGGCCTACAGAGAGGAGATGCGTTCCCCAACACGCTGGTGCCAGGAGAACAGCCTCTCTCTCGACGTCAATAAGACCAAGGAGCTTGTGGTGGACTTCAGGAGACTGGACAAAGAACACAGCCCCACCACTATCAACGGAACACTGGTGGAGAGGGTCAGCAGCTTCAAATTCTTCTGAGTTCACATCTCTGATGACTTCACATGGTCCGTCCACACAGAGGCCGTAGTGAAGAAGGCACACCAGCGGCTCTTCTTCCTGAGATGACTGAGGAAGTTTGGGATGAGTCACAACATCCTCAGATCGTTCTACATGTGCACTGTGGAGAGCATTCTGACTGGCTGCATCACCGTCTGGTACGGGAACAGTACTGCTATCAACCGCAAAGCACTGCAGAGGGTAGTACGAACATCCCAGCACATCACTGGAGGTGAGCCTCCCACCCTCCAGGACATCTATACCAGGTGATGTGTCTATACCTCTCACTGCTACCATCTGGCAGACGGTACCGCAGCATCAGAGCCCGCTCCAGCAGACAGCCGGACAGCTTTTTCCCTCAGGCCATCAGACTGCTGAACTGCTAACAACTCCATACCCTGGGACCTTAACACTAATTTCACTGGATTTCTCTGGACTCAATATGTATATACTGTATATATCATATCTATCATTATTAATATTTACCCCTTCACACACATCTTAGTATTAATGGCAACACAGTATATGCCACACATCACTGCACATTATTTATACTATGTATACTGTGCTTGTATACTGTGCTTAATTCAATTCAGTGCAATTGTTTCTAACTGTTCAGTTTGTATACTGTGTAATATGTACTGTGTAACATGCAAACTGTGTAAACATCTGTGTATTGTTATTTTGCATAGTGTTATATTGCTATTCTGTATATTGCTAATTATCATTCTGTATATTGTTATTCTGTACACTGTTATATTGTTATTCTGTACATTGTCATATTGTTATTCTGTACATTGTTATTCTGATGAGTGTACTTATTGTATTTAAATGTATGGCTACAATGTCTGGACCACGCACATAAGCTTTTCATACATCATTTCACTTGTGTAATGGTTTAGTGACAATAAAAGTGAGTTGAGTTGACAGTGTGCCAACACATATCCTCCTGGCAGGTATAAAAAGTAAACCACACTATTCATTTTGATAAACAGACAATCATTTTGTTTGGTCTGATATCGGCCTCCCCAGATCTCCGGTTCGCTTGCGCAAGATAAAAGCAATGGGAAAGTCATTAGTGAGATCGGTCCAGCAGGAAAACTCTTGTGTGGTGTCTCGATCTATAAGTTGTTTTGTCTGAGAAGTGTGTGCAGTCCAACAACATTATAGACTCCTGGGTATCAGTTGAGGAAGAAAGGGGTATTACCGAAGTGTATAACACAAGGGGTGGTGGAGATGTGCGGTACACACAAACACACACACAAGCACACTCCACTGTGCTCTATTGAGTCGAGCACCCGACAGTGAGTCTTGCTCTCACAGTGACATTGGGTAGGGTTGCCTGGGCAACCACCTCAGAGCTTCCTACAAAACAAGTGCTTACAGACGATTGTGGGTCGCCAATGAACAATCTGCTGGTCTGTGGCTAAGAATAGCTTTCTTTTTGCTGTTTTCCTTATGCTGAAGATGCTGCTCGAGTTCTGACCTTGTTAGAAGGGGATGTTTGCGTATTTGCACATTTGTAGAATTTGCAGAATCTCAGTCACCATTCACTTTCATTGAATCTTTTTTCCATACAATGGAAGTGAATGGTGACTGAGGCATAACTTTCTGCATAGCATCTCATTTTGTGCTCCAAAAAGTCTTAATATACAGACCAGCTGGCCGACCTGTCTAATTTTTCCAGCTAATGTTTTCTGGAGTTTTGCTGTTTACTGTAACTTTTTTGGGAAAGACAAAGATTTTGTCGGCAGTACAACCTATTGTACGTCTATCCCTCACAGTCTTGTTTTCATTCAGATCAAATTAAATATGATGTCAACCCTAAAGTTCCATTGGCAAAAACTGTCCTAACTCACTTTCCTATCAGAGTAAATATAAAATGAAGAGTAGCCTAATTAGTAGAAAAATTACACTTATTTTGTTGACATCGAAAGAAATTTCCAGACTTATTAAATGCCAAGTGCCAATACACGATAACGACTGCAAATTTGGCCTGGGCGATAAGGACTTTGTCAAGCACAAATTGCTAGGTGCGGTGTGTAAAGGCTACATTTCTCTAGTGGGACAGAGTCCATGTCTCTAATAGAGACAAGGTGAGAGGACAATAATAGTAACTATTGGGTGTTTGTAAGTGTAATAAAGAAGCTAAAAGGGATGGTTCACACAAAATTGAAAATTCTGTTATCATTTACTCACCCTCATATTGTTTTTCTCTGCAGACCTCAAAAGGAGATATTTTAAAGAATGTTGTGATCTCTGATTTCCATATAATAGCAGTTGATAGTGACTCACTTTAAAGCCTTAAAAAGTGCCCAAACATGTCATAACAGTATTCCATGCAACTTGTGCACTATATTAAATTAGTATTCAGTATTCTGAAGGCATTCGATCACTCGTCATTATTCAGTTTTAAATAAAAATCAAATCATAAATAAGTGCTGAAATAAAATATGGTGGCTACGTCGACAACAACAAACCTCACTGGCTCTTTTGCATCTCGTAACCGAACATCATGACAACAACCAATGAGGTTTAATGTTATTGACATAGCCGCCATATTTGGTTTTATTGCTTTATTAATGATTTGATAGATTTTTGACTTAAAATTAATTCTGTTCATTGCAAAAAGTGATCGTATGGCTTCAGAAGATTTGGAATATAGTGCATGAGTCATACTGATTACGTTTACTGTGGTTTTATGGTGTTTTTGTTTTGTTTTTTTGGTTTTTTTCTTCTTCTTCTTTTTTGAGCTTGACAGACCAGGGTTACTATTATGTCAAATAAACCCTCTGAAGACTTTTTAAAAATTATTTTTTTGTGTTTTAGTACAGTGTTCCGTCCGGATCAGAGGGAGAATGCATGTTCAAGAACTGTTAAAGGAACTGCAAATCATGAACATCATTCAGTTACTTTATTTTTATTTTTTTAAATGGAACCAATTCTGAATAAAAACCAGTTCTCGGTTCCTAAAGCTATTCCAGAGAGCCATATAGTAATACTGAATAAGAGAGTTTACTATGGGGACTTTTTACTGTTTATTCTGCACAGACTCTTAATTTGGGAATAGTTTACAAGCGTTTATAAGTTATGTGCAAGTTAAATTTTCACCCTAACCAACACACAAAAACAGAGGAGAATTTTTATGTTTTCTCAGTGAATATGTCTAGCAGAAAATATCTAATAATAAAATAAAATTAAATTCATCTTTTGTGTTCTACGGAGAAAATAAAACATATGTTTTCGAGTGACATTAGGATGAGTAAATTATGACACAATGTGAACAATGCCTTAGGGGTCAATCAATATATCGGAAACAATAGTTACTTTTTGGAACTATTGGCAATCTGCAAAAATAAATGTCATTATTCCTCCATTTCCGCTTGAGCATACTGCAGTTAGAACTCATTGGTTCTATAGTAACAGCAGCCTCTAAAGGTGAAATAAAAAAAAATCAATGACTCAGCGTGGAGTTTGTTGTGCCACGTGATAACTACTTTTGATGAATGATGATCTACTGTTGATAAATTATTGCTAAAACAGTATATATTAGCCAATGACAGTGTTTACTTTACCGTTTTTATATTTTAATACAATTTAGATGATTGAAAGATGAGCTGGGAGCACACTGGCAATTTCCTAAATCTTAGTTTTCGGTATCGGCAAAATCCACTATCAGTTGACCTCTGCTTTCATTAACCCTAACCATCACCCTAAACCCAGGGAATAAAGACCTTACCGTAAGACTCTAAATCAGCATCCCAGCAATCGACAGGCCTTCCAGGAAGAGGAAAAATATAGGCACTCTTATCTGAAGTCAGAGGAAGAGGGACTTTTGGATAGCATTTCCGCATGAGCTGGACTGCCAGATCCACCAGAGATTCCAAGCCTTTTATGGTCAAGCAGGTCTACAGAAGGAATATAATCAGTTAGAAATACTTCAAGGAGCTACATACGATCTCTGTGCCGCATTTCCTCTGGGCAAAATATGCAGCAAAAGCAAAAATGTGTTTTTCACAGAACATTAACGGTGAGACACAGCATCTTGTTATGACTTGGGCTGGTTTGCTTTGCAAGACCGATAAAAAATTACTAAAGGTAATAAAATAGCTAAAAAACATCTATGAAATGAGACTGACTGGTGGCCTGAAATTTCACCTGAGTGGTCTGGAACAGAATATGCATGCCGCCCTCAGCGACCAAGGCGTCTCTGCCTACACCTGAGTTGGCAGCACGGTGCAGACAGTGCATTATGGCTCTGCGGATAGGAATGTTCTCTAGGTTGCCATCATTGTTGTGCCAGTCTTCGTACAGCTTCAGAAGATCGCCAATGTAGCCTTTGGCAACGGCAGTCCGACAGTTGGCCTCTGAAGGAGAATGTTGAAAAGACTGTTCAGTACTTTTCACACAGTAAATGTGAATTTTTTTCCCAGAATCATATTCAGACTGCCTCAAAAAACTTGTTTCCAACAAGACCAAGCCTTGGACAAATCAGGTAATTATCGCAAAATGAACCCTGAAGGGGGCAAGCGATTTAACAACTCTGGTTCTGATTCTCCTTAATGATTCAGTTTCCTTAATGGTTCCATTAATGACTCTTTTAGTACTTTTGAGGAAGAATTATTTGAATATAGTAGATGCAATTAATGACAAAATGAATGACTTGCAGTTCAGTAACTTATTTACTAAAAAGATGCGAGTCATTAGTTCGGAACTTTATGTTTTGAGGTGTTGATTCAAAAGAACTGGCTCATAAGAGTCATTCATTAGGGAATCGAGCTACACTGGTCACACTGTATGTTTTGTGGTGTAGGTTCAAAAGATCCGACTCATAAGAGTCATTTGTTCTGGAATCAGACCACACTGGCTGCACTGTATAGCCGCTTTTCCACCATCGGGCCGAATAGTTCTCATCACAAAACCGTACCGTTCCGTGCTGATCCGAGCCAGTTGGCATAGTTACAATTTCTTTTTCCACTGTGGTGCTGTGAAAACAGGAGAATGTACATAACAGACCCATCTGTTGGCAATAGGACAAACATTGGAGCGAGGGCGGCACGCTAAAGAGGATGATGGTATTTTCAAGTTTAAGGACTGCTTTCTTTTCCTGGTTTTACTCTGCTAACAAACAGCAAAGACACGGACCATGTCGCAAAAAGGAAAGTAAAGAGAAAAAGGTGAGAGGCTTTTCATCATTTGCTGAGGGCTTGTGTTTGCCACCGGACACGAACATGCAGAAAGGTTAAAGTTCCCAGACTAGCTAAAAAGTATTACTGACAAAATGTTCTGTAAGTATTATATGAAAATAATTTGAGAATATATTGATGTATTTTGAGTTTAAATGAGGTAGTAATCTACTTCCCTGATGCAAAAGTTATGCTGAAAAATAAATGCATACAATACTAGTTAAACCATCATAATGAAATCATGAAGATATACTAAATGAGTCACCACGTACTAAAGCCATTACACCAGCCCAGTTGAGTATGGTTAGCTAACCGTGCCAAGAATTCCGTGCCAAGAACAGTTTGTAATTGTGTTGTGCCGAACCGTGCTCAAGTGGAAATGCTACTTTAACCGTTCGTATCATGCTCAGAACCGTTCGGTGGTGGAAAAACAGCTTATGTGTTGTGTTGATGTTTTAATAATGATGTTGCAGTATCGCTGAATGGAAGGGCAGGAAACACCATCAGAGAATTTTAGTACAGTGTTCCGTCCGGATTGGAGGAAGAATGCACGTTCAAGAACTGTTAAAGGAACCGCAAATCATGAACTTCATTCAGTTACATTATTTTTTATTTTTTTTAAATGGAACCAGTTCTGAATAAAAACCTAAAGCTATTCCAGAGAGCCATATAATAATACTGAATAAGAGAGTTTACTATGGGGACTTTTGACTGTTTACTCTGTACAGACTCTTAATTTGGGGATCGTTTACGGGCATTTATAAGTTAAGTTCAAGTTAAATTTTCACCCTAACCAACACACAAAAATAGAGGAGAATTTTCATGTTTTCTCAGTGAATACGTCTAGCAGAAAATATCTAATATTAATGTCACTAGCATTATTATTTACCTGGGCCTGAACAATTTAACAAAAAAAAAAAAAAACACATCATTCATAAACCTTCTCTTTCCCAGGCCTTGCACAGATTGGCTCCTGAATCATTAACGAAGGCTTCCAGGCTAGCATCCATTTAACAAAGACCTTGGTGTCCATTTTGAAAATAAGCCACTTTTGTGTGTTGTTGAGAAAGAGACTTGTTGTATTATCCTTTTTGCTAGTAAACAAATTAGAAATGAGCAAAATGTATTGGAAGCATCTGTATGTACAATTCATATTCAAATTGACCTCTTTCTTTCTCCCTATCTATTTTTTTCATATCATGCTCTGATGTGCTGTTTGTTAGTAAAATGTAATAAGGACATACATCATACAGGCACTAAAGAGCCACATCAACAGAACGCAATAACACCGGGATGATGGAGAGGGAACGAAAACCTTGTGACTCTGCCTGTCAGAGCAAAAAGATTTCTCGGTGTGGCGCAAAAGGTTAAATGAGATCAAAAACAAGATGGCGAAGAAAGAGCCACTCAGGGAAAAGACATCATTTCCATTCTTTACGCCAGTGACCAGTTTGATGCCTTAGCTAAGCCTGTCATTGCAGTCATGTATCACATCCTGTTAAACAGGAAGCAGCTAATTTTCCCCATGTAGGAACCTTATAAAATCACTCCTGTATATTATGTGATAGAATTTGCACTCTTGTGCTCTTTTCCAAAAAAACTAGTGAACTGCCTTGCTGTCTATTGCCTATTACCTTCTAAGGCATCATCCTGAAATGGAACCTCATAAGTGACTGATATGCAACATTCACACAAATTGCACTTCTCACTCTAAGCATATGGTAAACTCAATTCACAATTGATTTCAATACAGTTAGGCATTAGCATGTCGCTAAGCTAATGACAGGGTTCTATAATAAATATAAAAATACATTGCACACCCAAATACTGGGTATAATAGTCACTTTTAATATAATTAGACTATTTAATCAATACTTTTATTTGGTACTTTATATTGACGATCACAAGGGTTTAATGTTTTTGAACGTGTGCTAACCGCAAGGCCACAGCTTAAATTGTATTGCATTGTTTGGCATGTAGACTACCTATGCAAGAATCAGCTAAAAACACTGTCACTGTTGAGATCTATCAACATATTAACCATAACCCTCACTGTTTATCCATATTAACATAATATCTGACTCATGTTACAGCATCGTGCTATAAAAACCAAACTTACACCCATTAAGGAATCAACTACTCTTTTGCCACTCTATGGCTCTTTTCCAAAACCTAGTGAACTGCTTTGCTGTCTGTCTCATTTGCATGTTAATACAATGAGTGGCAAATTTGCAACAAGTTTGCCAGAACTCTCGATTTTTGTGAGGGCATCCAGAAATGGAAGCTCATAAGTGACTGCTGTGCGTCATACAAATTGCACTTCTCACTCAAAGCATTCACAACTGATTTAAATACAGTTTGGCATTAGCATGTTGCTAAGCTAATGACAGGATACTCTAATAAAAATACATGATGGGAGTCTCAATTCACAATAGATTTCAATACAGTATGGCATTAGCATGTTGCTAAACTAACAACAGGATACTTTAATAAATATAAAAATACATTGCACACCCAAATATTGGGTAAAATAGTTGTGCTAACCGCAAGGCCACAGCTTAAATTGCATTGTTTGACATTTAGATTGCCTACACAAGAATCAGCTTAAAAAAACAGTCACTGTTTAAATTTACCAACATATTAACCATAGCGCTCACTGTTTATCCAAATTAACAAAATGTTTGACTCGTGTTACAGCATCGTGCAAAAATAAAACGAACTTGAGCCCCTTTGGGAATCAACTACTTCATTCTGATCTGCTTTGTGGTTTCAGAATTTCACTAATGGCATTGCAAAGAGACAAACAGCTCTTGGAAATGCTGCCGGTGAAGTGGATATCATGAGCACAATCTATGCCTAAAATTAAACAGACGTATTTCTGTACCCACAACTTGTTATGCAAACCTGTTTTCGAGTCCACCTCTGGGATTTCACCAGTACCTAACACTGTCACGGCGGAAGCCGTTTGGATTAAATTGACTTACAGTAGGTTTTATTCCAAACATAATGCGATACATTTTAATGGTCTGCATTTACAAAACAGAACGGAAACAATTTGGCATTTCAATTGTTGCTCTATTTAGTCACAAATGATGTGCTTTTTTATTATTTATATATTTATTAATATTCTACAAAAGCTTGGATAGATTAACTGTCTTTAAAGGGATAGTTCACCCACATATGACGACTGTGTCAGCATTCACTGACCTTTATGTTGTTAAAAACATAAAATGTAAGGAAATAGGAAAGGTTTTGGCGAATATTTCACACTGTTCTCTTCCATTAAATGAAAATGGATGGATATCAGGGGCAGTCAAGCTCCAAAAAGGACAACAACAACAACAACAAAAAAGCATCATATAAGCATCATAAATGTAGTCCATATGACTTATTAACTTTATTTCAAGTCTACTGGAGGAACAGACTGAAATTTAAGTTGTTATTCACTGAAAATCATATTTGGCAGCTGTGATCACCATTCACTTTCACTGCATGTAAAAGAGCAGCTCGGACACTGGTACACATAGATAACTCCTTTTGTGTTCCATGGAAGAAAGTAAGTCATACGGGTTTCCAAAAACATGAGGGTGAGTAAAATGGTGACACAATTTTCATTCCTTTAACTGATCTTTTTCCAGCATAGAACTGACATTATTAAATTCATATTTGAAAGCCGCTTCCAAAACTGTCAAAAGAATTTCCAATCCTTGTTGTGGAGAAATCCACAAGCTCCTCCTCGACTGGTTTCTTCATAAACCTCTCAAGCCAAAGATACTCTGAGAAAGGAAGAGGGCTGCAGCTCTGCCCCATCTGAGGGAGTTTGCTAGTCTTTCTCAACACCAAGGTCTCCTTGTTTCTAAAGAAGGGCTTGGAAAGCAGCCAATTGCACAGTGGACTCGGTGTGTCTAATGGAGGCCGTAGCGGAGAGCGTTGGGACTCGGGAGGGCATCAGGAATGTTTGCTACATGAAGGTCAACTGTATTTTCTTCCATACACACACAAACAAGGAGTGTTGGAATTACAAAAAGGAAAAAGTGTGATTGAATAGCTGCACTTTCATTTTGTTCTGGCCAGTTCGGAAGCCTAAGGAACAATACTTTATAAAGGCAGCCGAAACTTGTCTGTGTGTGTGTGTGTGTGTGTGTGTGTGTGTGTGTGTGTGTGTGTGTGTGTGTGTGTGTGTGTGTTATGAGCCTGTATGTTCTTCACTCCTACTTCCTTGGCCTGTAGATCTCCCTATCTCTCCCCAGAGATCCCTATATGGGAGTCAAGAACTTAAAAGAACTGTAGTTTTAAGACTTGCACAAATACAGCGATCTGAAATATTAATGCCTGCAAAGGGTTCTATCAGGCTTGCAGTGGGGGCTCAGCTCTAGAAAGATGCATGAGAAATGTATAACTCACAATTCTTGATGCTTCCTGCTGAAAAGAAAAAAAGAGTGCAGGCCAGCCAATGGTGGATTCCTTGTCTTAGCTGGTTTAAGCTGGTTTAGCTGGTCTGCCAACTGGTTTCCCAGCCTGACCAGCTCAAAGTGCCCCACACTGCTTTAAAACCATCAAAACAGAATAGTCCTGCTGACAGCTTAAACCAGCCTAAGGTGGCTTGCTGGTCTTAGATGGTTTTGGATGGTTTAGCTGTTCTCCCAGTCTCACCAAGCTGGTTTTGTTGGTCTCCCAGCCTGACCAAGCTGGTTTTAGCTGTTTTAGCTTATCAGCAGATGGTTTCCTAGCCTAACCAGCTTACAGGGGCCGAACGTCCCTTTAAAATCATCAAAATAGTGCAGTCCTGCTGAAAAAATAAATAAATGCTTAAACGAGCCTAAGGTGGCTCTCTGGTCTTAGCTGGTTCAAGATGGTTTAGCTGTTTTCCCAGTCTCTCAAAGCTGGTTTTGTGAGACTGGGAAAACAGCTAAACCATCTTGAGTTGGTTGGCCAGTTGGTCTCCCAGCTGGGCCAAGTTGGTTTTGCTGGTCTCCCATACTGGCCAAGCTGGTTTTAGCTGGTTTAGCTCATTAGCCATATGGTTGCCTGAACAGCTTACAGGGGCCTAAAGTCCCTATACAATCAGCAAATCAGAGCAATCAAAACGGTTTAAACCAGTTTTGTTATTAAGATGGTTTTGCTGGTCTCTGAAACTGTCTAAGCTGGTTTAGCTGGTTTAGCTCATCAGCCAGCCTGAAGTGCAAGTGCCAAAAACCATCATAACAGAGCACCCCTGCTTAAAAAAACAAAACAAATGTGGTTTGCTGGTCTGGGCAGTTTTAAACTGATTCAGATGGTCTCTCAGCATGCCCAATCTGATTTTAGTTGTTTTTAGGCTGGTCTCCCATTCTGACAAGCTGAAAAGTTCCCTAAACCTCTCTAAAACCAGCAAACAGACATCTTTGTCCATTCTGGTAGACCAGCAGTGAGGTTTACAGCAGTGAGGTCGGTGGATACAGTGAAATATGGAATATTATGTCTAAGAATATGGAAATAACCTGTCATCGCAGGTTCAGGAGAATGTCTTGTATAATCACTGCAGCTGCAGTTACAAATGTCGCAGCACAGATCTGATGTGTAGAAAATATGACAATGCTTCTGAAGTGATTGTTGCAGGAAATATGGACGAGTTAGATTATTATCAAGCGCTGGCCGTGTCCACCGGGGAAATAAAAAAAAAACGGTCTGAATCTCGCAGACAAAGGCACAGACAATTCCACGGCTGCCCGACGGATGAGAATTAATTGCGGCATCACTGGCCAGACGCGTTTCTTTTAGAGGAGGCTCCTAAAAGCCCCACAGAGCATTATGTTATTCACAGGCTCGCTGACTGCAGAGCATCAACAGGTGCGGTGCCTCTGCCTGTGATCTCTAACGGGGAGCACAAGACGAGATGCGCAGTGTCACACTGCCACCTGCAGGCCGAAAGGTGAACTGCAATGATTATTAAGTGTGCTGCTGCCGGCACACAGAGCATTCAGAGAGATAAATAGCTGCATTTTCTCTGCATTTTGTTTACAGAAAGAATGCAATTCAATTTGCAGTCAGTTTTGCGTAATGCGATTCCTGTGGAATAAAGAAGAGAAAATAAGGCTGTCTGTCGTGGCAGAGAGGGTGCTAATATTGAAACAATATCTCAGATTTTCAGCAAATGAACAGTCTTTATGAAAAATGCATATGTATATATATATATATATATATATATATATATATATATATATATATATATATATATATATATATATATATATATATATATATGTGTGTGTGTGTGTGTGTGTGTGTGTGTGTGTGTGTGTGTGTGTGTGCGTGTGAAATCTGATATAAGATCAGCAACACACTATTAATGTATGTGGGAGGTTGTGTTTTGAGCATTTTATGCTGCTATCATGAATGATGTAAATCAGTTGTTTAAGAGTGTGACTGTTGGATGCAAACAAATCAGTTTAGTCAATTCATTAAAGGGATTGTTCACCCAAAAATGAAAATTCTGTCATTATTTACTCACCCTCATGTCGTCCCAAATCCATATGACTTTCATTCTTCCTTGGAACACAAAAGGAGATGGTAGGCACAAAGTAAGTCTCAGTCACCAGTAGGGATGTGCGAGACTAGTCGACTAAACGGTTCTGATGCTGCTAGTCGACACTAGAATTACTAGTCGGTTAATATTTCCCCCCCATTAAACTGTTCAACATTTTTACAAATTTACATTTGGCTTTGTATTTTTACAGAGGCTGCACTTAAATTACTGTCATATTAATGTTACACATTTTAAATATACTTAAAAATACAAATATTATTTAAAAAAGAGGATATCTGGAGCAGATACAAAGTTTAATTTCACCTCAGGCTGCGTGTGCTTCTTCCCTCTCTCACTCGTGGCGCGCGCAGGAAAATGTCCTCTCGCTAGACAAGCAAACTCAGCAAAGTAGTTATAGAAATCAGTTTGGTGGTGGTGCAGGAAGCAGATTTCCGAAACGTTGGGTTACAAGTCGCTATGGATGGCTTTTTCAAGTGCAGGATAGCCGCCTCAGGTGAGTCAAGTCCCGTCTTTCACAAGACCATGTTGACATGTTAATTTTGCTCATCAAAAAATGTATGCTTTGAGTAAGTAGCCTAGAAAATGACTGTTTTAGGCAAGGAATTTCTTTAGCTATTTCTTTTTTTTTTTTTTTTACATCATAACTGTTATTGGTTAACAGTTGTTTCTTCCATACAATAAAAGTGAATGGTGACTGAGGCTAACATTCTGCCTAACGTCTCTTTTTGTGTTCCACGTAAGAATGAAAGTCATACACGTTTGAACAACATTAATTTTTAGGTGAACTATTCCTTTAAGAATCCTGGTGAGAACACCAGCAGACCAGTATCTAAAACATAACATATGCTGGTGATCTTTTCAATATGGATGGTATAAACATTTTATCCTTAGAATCATCATAGTTATAACCTGACACAAGTGTTGGAGGCAAAAGAAACTTACTTGAGCATAACATTGCAGCAAAAGCATCGATGGCAGCCCTGTGAAACAACAGAAAACAGAAGTGACTTAAAATTTTTTTTTTTTTTTACATGAGTTATTTAATTCCTGCAGTAGAGTCAGGCGGGTTCCATACTTTACCCTCCGAACACACATAAAGCTAAGTACCACGGGCCCATGTCCAGCTGCACTTAGCATTGGCAGGGTGGCGGAGAAGCTACTGCTGTATAAAAGATTCCTGTCATTGTAATCATGAGCATTTATTTTGCAGCAACAGTCTGCTGAATCAGCAGTGTCTCCATATTGCTTCACCTGCTACAAACAGGCTGAACGCTGAATAATTATGAATGGCTTTCCAACAACAAGCCAATAAATATAGCCACTGGCCTGTCGGTTGACATAATGCAACATTTTGAAATATGGGGAGAGAGAGCATGCAATGTTTCTGTGTGCTGAGATGGAAAAGCATACAAGGAAGATGAAGTAAACACTGGAAAAGAAAAAAAAAGAGTGAAAGAGAAACTAGATTATGTATGTCGATGTCAGATGATGGGCTTTAGATCAGCTCTTGTAGCATACTGACCATAGCACAATGCATTATTTCTATATCAACATTCTTTGTTCCAGTGGATTAATATTAATTAAACGAAATTGATATGAATTAATCATTGCCCTTCAAGGGATAGCTCACCCAAAAAATTCAAATTCTGTCATCATTACTCGCCCTCATGCCATCCCAGATGTGTATGACTTTCTTTCTTCTGCAGAACACAAACAAAGATTTTAGAAGAATATCTCAGCTCTGTAGGTCCATACAATTCAAGTGAACGGTGGCCAGAATTTAAAGATCCAAAACGGACATAAAGGCAGCATAAAAGTAATCCATATGACTGCAGTGGTTTAATCCATGTCTTCTGAAGCAATATAATAGGTGTGCATGAGAAACAGTCCTTTTTTAAAAAAAAATTTCCTCCCTGCCCAGTAGGTGGCAATATGCACAAAGAATATGAATCATAAAAAAACAAAAGAAGAAACATGTGAAAGTGAAAGTGGAGATTTAAAAGAAGGATTTATTGATCTGTTTCTCACCCACACCTATCATCGCTTCTGAAGACATTGATTAAACCACTGGAGTATTATGGATTACTTTTATACTTCCTGTATGTGCTTTTTGGAGCTTCAAAGTTCTGGCAACCATTAACTTGCATTGAATGGACCAACAGAGGTGAGAAATTCTCCTAAAGAGCTTTGTTTGTATTGTGCAGAAGAAAGAAATTCATACATATCTGGGATGGCATGAGGGTGAGTAAATGATGAGAGAATTTTCATTTTTGGGTGAACTATCCCTTTAATCTAAAATCAGCGGGCTGTTTTTGTTGATCCACCCTTTTGAAAAGACCAGCACTGCTGGATTTTGGATGCTGGTCCCCAACATGGGATGCTGGTATGCTAGTATTCCCATCAAGTTTCCGAACTATTCAACTGGTCAACATCATAGACGGCGCTAGGGGTGGCAAACTTCTTTACTAAGACACAATACAATGAACCTAACAAACTTTGGCAAAACTAGCAACTAAGTTTTAATCATAAGCACCTATTTCAACCTATTTACAGCCTGCTATCTTCTAAACTAACTTAAAGAACCTGAAGAATCAATAACTGGCTATAAAACTGTGATTTGTACACATTGCGCTTTGAACTACTGAAAGGCGAAAGGGACAAATAGTGTTTTTAAATTATTATTATTTTTTTTTTAAACTAAAACTGCCCCTGGTCAAAAAGCTTCATCAAAAAGACTGGTTGACCTTGACCAGCATTTTTGGCTTGTGAAAAACATGTAAGACCAGCACCAAGCCAGCATAAATTCAAATTCAGGATGGTTTTAGCTGGTCTTTTCAGCTAAAATACATGTTTTACATGACTAGACATGTTTTTTAGATCAAAATTCTTTGTTGTTTTTGGAACAACGTTCCTATCAACCAATCATAGCCCTAACCCCAACTTTAAAGGTGCACTCTGTAACTTTTTGCTTGTGTCATCTTGGGCTTACAGTGACACCTAGTGGTTGTGGATGCAGCATCATTCAAAATCAATAGTTTTCAGTTATAGATACCATTGTAGAAATTCACTTTTCACAATCAGCCATGATTAATTTAATCCAAGACTGAAAGTGTCCAGTAACAAGATGGTTACTGAGATTAAGCAAGTAGTTATCAGCTGGTCATGTGATTCTAAAATGGCAGCCCCCACAATGTAGAATAAAACAGCTTTTAAATGTTACTGATATGACTAGAGTCCTCATCTCATGTGAGTGGTCATGATTTTATACATATGTTTCAAAATTAAAATTCATTTCTTTAGGAGTAAAACATTTTAATGGGGAAAAAATTACTGAGTTCACCTTTAAAGGGATAGTTCACCCAAAAATGAAAATTCCACCATCATTTCGGCCATGTCCACACTAACACACTTTCGTTAGAAAAACGCATTTATATTGCTACGTCTACGCCTGTTATCCGCACTGTAATGGCGTTTTTCCACATACTATAAAATGACATTAGTAAACAAAAAAATGAAAACAAATAAGTGTGGACGTGGCCTTACTCACTCTCATGTTGTTCCAAACGTTTATAACTTTCTTTCTTTCATGGAACACAACAGGTAATTTAGAATGACAGCCTCAGTCACCATTCACTTTCATTTTATGAAAAAAAAAAAAAATGCAATGAAAGTGAATGGTGACTGCGACTAACATTCTGCCTATAATGCTCTTTTGTGTTTCACGGAAGACAGAAAATCATACAGGACTGGAAGAGCACAAGGGTGAGCGAATGATGGGGGAGGGGGGGGACTGTCCCTTTTTTTCTTTCTTTTAAAAAAAGAGCCATCCCTCTTGGTCCCACCGTGTACGTAGCGCAAGCCACTCCTTTGTGCCATCCACCCTGAGATTCACAAACAACATTATCAAACCAATTTCGCCTCTCATTTCACATCACAATTGGAATCATCTCGCAATGTTTTTGATGGAGGCGTTGCCATTGTCACTGCGAGCGAGACGAGGCACTGAGAGGATCAATGTTGTCACCATGTATGTGCACAATAACATTGGGCTTATTATCTACATGGGATTCTTAAAATGCCCTTGTCATTTGACCACAAGGCTTGCTTTCTCTTTCTGTTGTGCTTCATCTAATTTGCTGCCTCTCTCTGGTCACACCATGGCAAGGTAGATCTTGAAGACCTCATCGACTTATGCCAGTGTGTGGCCAGACACCTACAGTGTGTAACTTTGTTTAGTCTCCATCATCGAGGCGATATGTCACTTGCTGTTCACCAACTGCAAAAAAGCACAAAGCACAAACAGCCCAGCAGTCGATGCAAAACTACTGTTCTGGCCTCCCAACTGACAGTTTGCTTTACTAAATGAGATAGCAAGGGAATTATGGCTTCACTAATACTTCATTTAAAATGTGTCTGTACTGTATGTATATATATACGTTCCTATCAACCAATCATAGCCCTAACCCCAACTTTAAAGGTGCACTCAGTAACTTTTTGCTTGTGTCATCTTGGGCTTACAGTGACACCTAGTGGTTGTGGATGCAGCATCATTCAAAATCAATAGTTTTCAGTTACAGATGCCATTGTAGAAATTCACTTTTCACAATCAGCCATGATTAATTTAATCCAATATATATATATATAATTTATGTTTATCTATGAAAAAAATAAAGCACATCTAGTTTTATTTCCAATATTTGGAAATATTGCTAAATGGTCATTCTTCATTTGCGGTGGCAAATGGTCTCCCACTACTTTGTAACAATATCAACTTTAAATACCAATAAATCCTAAAATATTTGCACATTTGTATTCAGTAGGGTGAAAGCAATTTGCACATTGTTAAAAGTAAAATTTCTGTCTCAAAACAATTGTTTTTTTTTTTTTGTTTTTTTGAGAGATATCATGTGTAACAAAATCTTCATGTCCCCCTCATACCTCAGAGGTATTCTGGGATGTAATTGCAACAATGAAACATTTTTAACACAAATAAAGTGGCTATATAATTAAAATAGACTTAATTTAACATGTATACAGTATATTAATTATATTGTTAAGAAAAAAAAAAAAAAAATATATATATATATATATATATATATATATATATATATATATATATATATATATATATATATATATTTTTTTTTTTTTTTTTTTTTTTTTTTTTTTATTATTTAAGAAAAAGTTGTGTCCTTCAACCTGATGTCTGTGGTGTTCCAACAATGGACATTGGCCCTTTAAGAGAAGAGGTCATTCTATTTGGACTACTTCCTGTGTGTAAATGTCAGTGTAGCTGATGGTTAATCTGAGGAGTGCATGTTGAGTACATGTTGAGTTCATTCTTTCTTATTAAATGTCATATATTTTACTACATTTCTGACCATTTCAAGTGTCACACTATCTCTGTGTGCCTGTGGTGCTCCAATCATAACTTGCAGACTCGATAGATTTTAATCTAAACTTTGATAAATATAATATTATTAATATTTCCAAAATGTCCCCTGACCTTGAAACCATCATGATGGTAGCCTCCACTTTAGAAAAGTCCAGATTTGTGCAAATTTGTCTGTGGTGTTACTGTCTATGGTGTTACTGTTTTTCATAGTAACACCATAGACTCCATAGTAACTCCACAGGCAATATACAGACAGAAACATGGGCATAATGTAAGTTGTCTGTGGTGCTACTTTAAATTGTTACATTTCTTTCCTTCAGAGTCAATTAATCTTATTTTTTGATGTTTTAAAATCTTAAAGTGATTTTAACCTTTTTGAACAAACACTATTAAGTCACTAAAGTTCATTTGCAATATCTTTTTTCCCATTGTGTCGAAATAAATACAGGTAACATCTCCCTTGACAGAAATAGGGTCTAAGCTAAAAAAAAAAAAAAAAAAAAAAAAATGTACCTGAAATTTCAATAAAGCAATTAAATTAAATTCTTAAAGTTATTTATTTCTCTGAATAAATCTCTAAAGTTGCAATTACCTTATCATTTAAGAACAACCCAAACTGGCAACACCGCAGAAATTAGCGGTTGTGTCACCAATTTGTAATCAAAATTAATACAAAAACAAAATGTCTTTAGCTTTTATTTAACTGGATAAACATAATTTTAAAATACATAACAATAAAGTGTATTATTACATAAATAAGAAGCAATTTTGCAAATTCTGCCTCTTGTTTGCCACTCCAATTGAAGAATGACCCAACAAATCAGTTCTGAGCTTGGCCAACTGGTCAATAGTCTTTTCTGTTAAAGGGTTGGTTCTCACAAAAATAAAAATTCTGACATCATTTACTCACCCTCATGTTATTTCAGAGTTGTATGACTTAATTCCTCTGTGGAACACAAAAGGATATGTTAGGCAAAATGTTAGCCTCAGTCATCATTCACTTTCAATCTATGGGGAAAAAAGATGCAATATAAGTTCTGTCTAACATCTTTTGTGTTCTACAGAAAAAGTTATACAGGTTTGAAATAACATAAGGGTGAGTAAATTATGACAGGATTTTCGTTCTTGAGTGAATTATTCCTTTTAGCAACTATTTAGTAGTGGTTTGTGAAACTTTTGGGAGCAGCATTTCAGATAACAAAATAATAGTAAGAAAAAGATCAAATGGCACATTTTGCTATTGATAGGTGACATCTGTACTTCCCCATTCTTGAAAAGCGGCAATACGCTTTACCCAGCAGCCTCTCTGTTTGAGGACACTGGGAATTCCATAACGAAATCATCTCACATCTCGCCTCAAATGCGGTCGGAGTCTTTGATTCACACTGCTGATATTAATGCAAACAATGGCATATTGCAATTTCTTCGGCAGGCAAATGCCATTGTTTCCCCAGGCAAATGGCTCGCCGCTTCTTCGAAATGACATGCAACATCACTCGGTAAGTCTTAGAGCATCAGTGCACAGATGTTCTGTGGGGACTTAAGCTACGGGGCCATGCTGTCAGCAAAGAGCCAGCAGACAAATTTGACAATATGAAAGATCTGTTGATCTGTTTTGCCTGTACACTTAGTGATTTTTCATATTCATCAGAAGGCAAATGGAAAGAAATTCCCAATGTAGATTCTTCGCTTTGCAAGTGTACAGTAAAGGCCCACAGAGAGCTTATGTGTAGCATATGTATAACAAAGCTATATGCTTACAAGTTATCATGAAGTGCTAAGTTTAGAGAGACTGTTATCTTTAAAACACCACAACTCGAGTATGTGCGAATGTAACCGCATATGACATGTTAAGCTGACATGATTTTGACGAAGAAGTCAGCAAATAATTCCGCCAAGGGGGATGTTGGCTCCAAGAGTACAACTGAAAGCCTTTAACAGCCTATTCCAGGAACTAAAACTTCAAGCCCATGTGATAACCTAAGGACCCTGTCTGGCTGTTTAACTTTTGGAGCACAGCTCCATGATGCAGATAAAGTTAAATTTAACCCGCAATATTAAATAATAAGACCAGAAGTAGATTAAACCCACATCTGATACATTGGTTTGCTGGCTTGGCTCACATTCATTTTCTTCCCTGGTGTCTCCATGACAGAATTCCCATTAGACAGGAAGTGGCGTGCAGAAGAGCTGTTCTAATTAGATGAGCCGTTCTGCTGTAATCCATTATGTGTGTGTGTGGAGCTATCAGCAACTCAGAATGGAATATGTCCAGTTTTCCATCAGTTGGCAGAGAGGGTGAACGCCCTCTTTGGGCTATCATACGAAAATCCTCAAAATGATAGACAGCTACCCAACAAGGCTCATCTTGGCAACCGCATGTGCACAGTGTATTATCTTCCAGGTGATAATATTTGCAACTGATTGGAAAAAGCAAGTTGTATTTTTAGTGGTAAATTATTTAATGGAGTCAACAGGAATGCATATTTTATTAACCCATACACCCTAACCCAAACCCTAAACCTAACCATCTTGAATTGATGCAAAGATGTCTGATGAGGGTTGGCGCTTGTTAGTAATTCAGCTGAATGGAAGCAACATGCTGATTTCCCATGTGATTATGTTGGTTTCACAAATAGATACATTTAAGATATGTTGACACCACTGTTTTCATGACCAAAGTTCAGCCATGCAACTCTATCCGGCACAAGCTGATAGGTTCTTTGACTTGTTATCTGTTAGCCAATCGGCTCTCTCACATGTGACGTTATGCCAATCAGCTTGCATGGTGTAAACTGATTGGTCCTCTGACTTGTTATCGGGTAGTCAATCAACTTGAGTCTCTCTTTTTGTCTAACATATAAATTACTCGGTTTTGCTGATAAACTGGTTTCTTTGCAGCGCACTGCGAGAGTTTTTCTTTGAAAATGATATTTGCTCCGGTGGTTTGCTGGGGCTTTTCTTCTATCAGCTTGAAATGTAAGGTCTACTTTTGTCTATGACACATAGAAACATATCTTTACAAGGTAAGCCTTAGCCAAATCTGTCACACATCGCTATCTTAGGTCATTAGATTCAATAAATTCACACATAGTTAGTCTAAGTCACAAGTTCAATAATCTCTGGGCTTTCTTAGTTCAGTTATACATAATGAGTCAGGTTACTTGCCTTTTAAGCTATTCGGCAAATCAAGCCGTGTCACACAGAAATTTAGTTAATTAGTGTTATGCCACTGGCCATGGCCAAGGCACACCTAGCTATCATACACACATGGCTCTTCGGAGCAGCAGCAGTACACAAGTCTTGGTGATAGATCTGCTTAGCAGCATGTCATACATGCTCAATACAGCATGCCTTGCGTTTTGTCTAACTGTGCAGCAGCATATCCACATGCTAACTCGGTATGTACATTATGTGCATTTTCTAGCAGTAGCAAGTCTCCGTATTGCTCTGCAGCCTCAGCAGCATTAGCAGATCTAGTCCGCCAAGACCAATATCCTATCAAATGTGTCATACCCACATTCATATGCTAAATCTTTCCGAGAGTTGTCATGACTGAAATACAAAAAAAGTAAAAGGTGACCAGGGGCCAGTGAGCTCTAAAAAAGACAAAGGACCATAAAAGTCATCCATTTGTATGTTATATTCCAAAACATCTGAAGTCATACAACAGCTTTCTGTGACGAACAGACCAAAATTTTATTGAATTGTATTTTCAAATATGCCACGTCAACATATGTCACAACATGTTTGATGTCAGTGATGCCAAACATATTGGTTTTTGTGTGTCTCATCAGTCATGAAATGGCAAATTTGAATTTACACTTATTCAAAAGTGCAAAAATGAGATGTCGGCAAAGAAGAGAAGATATTTGACTTATATTACAGGCTGTTCCTCACACAAAAGCTATCTTGTCACTTTTGAAGACTTGGAATATAGAGCAAAAGTCATATAAACAACTTTTATGATATGTTTTTGGTGCTTTGTCATTATTTTGCTCTTATTTAATGTTATAATATGGAAAAGAGTGTCCAGGATGTTCTTCTAAAATTCACCATTTGTGCTCAGCAGAAGAAAGAATGACATATGGGTTTGGAAGGAAATGAGGGTGAGTAAACCATGAAAGAATATAAATTTTTGGGTGAACTGCACATTTCAGCAAGGTTAGTCACATTCAGTCAGTAACAGGCTAACAATATATGCACATATCCATGCAGCACACAGTTGCCAAAGCCCCGCAAACAATTTCAATTTCAACTTCAATGAGCATGTTTAAAAAAATGAGATGTATCATGCATGCCAATTTTACAGGACTGATTTTAATCTATGAGTTACAATGTAAAGCACTGATTATACAAGACCAGCGCACTGAGAGCCATTGAGTTTGCATCCAGTTTGATAAACACGACCCCCCCCCCCCCACACACACACACACTTAACCCCCAACAATTAAATGAATTAAGTAGCTAAATATCTTAAAACCTAATTGTAAAATGCAGAAATTCACCGAAACCAGGTGGAATTTTGACAGGGGTTAAAAATTCGTGCTATGCCTTTTCGTGTTGCCATTTTCGACAAACCAGCTGTGCCTTTGAACATAAATACCTGGCAGAACACCTGCCCTTTCAGGGATTTGACATTACGACTGTGCCATGGCCTTTATTAGCAAAGCGAGTGGGGTAGCGCCTGCAGGTGTTACTGAGAAAACTGGCATTGTGCAGTGCATTAAAAGCCAGACTTCTGACCTTCTGGTGTCTGAAAAATTACTTTGAAGTTCAGTGATTTGACAAAGTATGTTCGCCTGTTTAGTGGATCACAAGCACCATTTTAGAGCATGTTAACGTTTAGGACTAGTCTAGATATCCTTTCAGTATGGGGAAAATAAAATGATACTATCAGTTAAAATTATCACATGACATAATTGGATAGTTTTATATGATCGAAATGGTTATAAATGAATCAAAATTATAAATATAAATAATCTAAATTGACTTATTGGATCACAGTGTGTGTTCCTTACAAAAAAGTAGCCGACTGTGCCAGTACCATGGTAAAGTAATGGAATCAGATGGTAATACCAGAGCAGTTTGACGTATACCACGGTACTTTATATGCTATGGTATTTATATGATACTTAAAAAAATACCACGGTATTACCATCATGGTAGTGTCCAAAAACATGGTATTACAAAATGGTATTGCCATGGTATGTCCAAAAATGGTAATTCCATGCTAATGGTTTTGTAAGTGATGGGGACACATGGGGACAAAAAATGAAATAAAGTAAATAATGTTTTTTGTTGTTGTTGTTGTTGTTTTTTAGTTTTTTAGTTTTGTATTAGTAGTAGAAGTAGTAGTTATACAGTTTTGTATTTGTATTAGTAGAAATGTATATTAGGAAAGTTCTATTAGGATAGATTAATGGTTTGTGGTTGGTCTATAATATTTCTAATTAGCTCTCAGCATGTAGAACTGTTTTTACTGCAAAGTTGGAGCACGTTCAGCATATACACCCCACAGCACCAATGATGAACCCACGAGACATGTGATACTCACTTTACAGTACGTAAGTGCTTGGTTGTGTGTGGACATATCAGCTTGAAGACCACGTCCAGCCCTCGGTTCCTTCCCAGCCAAGCCGCTGTGGTTACTGAAACACCAGACAAGCAATTAATACAACAATAAACACTTTAAAGATTGCTGAACCCAAGACTACTGAAAAAAAAATATGTTTCATAGTGCTGTATACTGGATGCCACTGTCAATCTTAAAGTGGTGTGTATGTTCTACATAATAATAGTCTCAAGGGTAAGTTTTAAGAGACTACCATCCAAACTTTACCCACATAAACAAGGCATGCACCCAGATGATATTGCTTCTATTAATATATCGTGCTTGCTACATGGCAAGCTAGCATTATAAAAACAGATGGCCACTAGAGCAAAATCTCACCAGCGTCTCAGGGCACAGAGACTGTACATCTAGTGTTTCAAAGATAGTTATGTTTCTGCTTTTATGATAAAGCATAAAAGGAGACTTTTGGATGCCTTTTCGGACCGATAAGTGAGAGGTGCATTTCTCATAGTCACAACCTGAGAGCAGAACCGTGTTATCTGGTATCATTCACAGCATAGCTTTCATACTGTATAACTGATAAACAGACCTCACACTATTGGCTCTATTCCGCATTTGGTTGAAAGCAAAATGAGTGCATATGAAATCAAACAAAGGCTGATTTGCATTTTATGGCCGATTGGTCCTATCTAATTTTGCATGAAAACAAACACTAGTGCAATCGCAGAGTGATAGTAAATCAAAGGTTGAGACCAACCTTCCCTGTTTCATGCAGGGCGAAAATGTAATAGATTCATCTTATATGGCAGTAATGTGCTTCCAGAGCATAAGGCACAATAAGTGCTAACATTTCCGTGCAGTTTCAAAAGAACATTTAGAGATGGGAATATGTTATTTAAAAAGATGGGAAACTAACTACAGATACAAAGATAGGAACAGATAGCATAGGTATACATCAGGCTATAAGGCGAGGTGAACATAGCTCAGTGCATAGTTTAAGAACACAAAAATAAAATAGATTTTCAGTAGACAAGAGCTACTGTTCTGGGTTCAGCGTTATTACATTTGCTTGCCTTTTATTTATGATTGTTTCATTGTGTCATCAAAACTCTACCCACTTGCATCCAAGACATTTAAGCGGCTGTTCAGACCAAACATGTTTTGCACTAAAAAAGCTAGATACAGCACAACAAATAGAAAAGAATGTAGGTATCTCAAGACACATTTTGTTTTTGTTTGTTTTTTTAAATAAAAAAAAATATATTCTAAAAGACCAACTTTATTAGTGCAAGAATATGCTCGGTCTTAACAGCCCCTAACTCTCCAGATCAGATATAAGATGATCCTGAAGTAGCATGCTATGTCCAAACACCAACCTTGGACATAATACATATTGCAAATAATACATAAAAAGGAAAAACTGATCACAGATCATCTGCTGACTCACCAGAGGAACAGAATACTCGGAGCACCCAAAGACAGGCTGCAGCTCTCTGGGCGTTCTTTGCATTTTGCCTAAGCAAACTCAGAACCACTAGAGCTGCGTCTGCCTTCTGTGCTTTCAGACCAATCTGACGATCTGGGGAGAGAAGGAAATTATGTTCCTCTTTGACATTAAGAAAATGTACATCATGTTCTGACAGTGCTTCTCTCACTACAGGGATCTTTGCAGGCAAAACTGTTGAGCTGTTGGCAGCTGTGATGAAACAGATTGATTTGGTTGGGAGATTTGAGACCACATTTGCTGGGACATCTAATTGGGAAATTGGGATATCGTAGTAAAAGTGAGGGGGCCAATATTTGGAGGTTTTAAAGGCAGAAATGTGAAGCTGATAATGCTTTAGAAAAACACATACATTAATTCTTCTGTCAAAACTTGTGTCTTATTTGATCTGTTCCGTACAACACACTGTCACAGCTAAATCGTCAGGATTCGTATGACTTTTCTAAATTTGGCTAATTCATATTATATCTTGCGACTGCACTCATTTGAATTCCTACGACTTTCACTACAGACAATGATGTTGCTGGACATCGTTTCCATCTAATACGTGGCAATTACTTGCTTCTGTCACACACAACAGCTTCCTATCATGTTTACACACTCTACTGATTGGTTAAGTTTAGATAAGGGGGTTGGGTAAGGGCGTTATATTAATAAGCATATCCTTAACACCTCATGCGCAGAACTCACGCTTACTTCCGCATTAGACATCCGGGAATTTGCATGTGATGAAGTCGTATGAGTTTATGTGAACAAAATCGTGCAAGATCATACGAAATAGCCAACTCGTAAATTATGTACGAATTTTCATGAGATCAGGTTGGTTACGTAAGTTGTTTAAAGTGTCGTTTTAGGGCCGTTTTAGGTTTTAAGGTTCACAGTGTTACGTCGTCATGGCAACAAAGTTGTTAAACTGGATATAACTTTAAACAGAAAAGGTTAGAAAGCGATTTTATGAATCTAAAATCATCTTAACACACATATTGTATACGTCTTGTGGCTATATTTTTGAAACAGTAAGTATATTAATGTTTGCGGATTGGACCCCTTCATTTCCATTGCCTCAATTATTTATTTTTTTAAAGAAAAGGAGGTAAAAGTTAACATTAATTTTTTTGATAATCAACATTATGCCATAAATGCTGTTGATTAAGCTTAACTTGTACAGAACCTTGAATATGTCTTTACTGACATTAGTAATGATGCTGCATATACGCTGCAAAGTGTCAGTGCAACATAAACACAAATACTACTGAGTGTGTCTTTATGAAACATTTTCACTGCATAAAAACAGGACTGTGCAGGATAAATCTGACATTGGATCGTGGTGAAACACATATCATTGCACCATTTGAAAGAGACTATAATCTCTATGCAGTCCTTAAAATCCCACATCCCATAAAGAAGCACTGCAGAAATCATTCAAATCTACTACATGACCCAGCATTCCACAGGGCCACAATGACTGCAAGTGCTTACAAACAGCTTGAGTATACAAAGGCTGCTTGGAAAGGAGTTTAAGCAAGCAACAGATGGAGTTTGTTTTTAGAGGTGTTTTGTCTAAATTGCAATGGGAAACATGAAGATGAGCAAAAATGTGGCACGCTGTTTTGCCTAACCCTGTTGCTGGGGTTCCTTAGGGCAAACATCAAAGTGCAAGAACGGAACGTTGTGAGAAATAAGATCCAGCGAGGGGATAAAACTCTCACGTCTTAAATTACACAACGTCTAAACATTGCAGACTTACAGCACAACAGACTGTGTGCTTAGACTGTGACCTCTGACTTTGCCGACTTGAGGGCTTTTTCCTGGCCTGGCAATGACCCTACACATGCTGTCTGCACTCTCAACACGAGAAGTGACTAATGGGCATTCCAGGTATGAGGGATGACTATTTTTGGGTGGTGCTGTTTATAGCATTTGAGCAGTGATTTGAGCACTATCAATGGCCTAAAGACTATTCAATTATGCATTATAATGATAAATAAAAGCCTCTTTTGTAATGTGAACCTCTCAAGGGAGAACATTTAATTTGAGTTTTGATCAGGAGATAGTGTAGTGTCCTCAATACATATGAAACTCCAATTCAACAACAAGTTCCCTGCATCACATAATTTTTCTGTCTACACTAAAAGCCAAAATGCTGGGCGAAGCAAACTGAAGTTGAAGAAACAGTCTTACATGTAGCTTGAACATTTTTTACTTTGTCAGAATGAATGACTACTTTTGAATGGTCATCAATGGGGGAAAAAAAAAATGCATTGCTCACATTATGGTGTAGTTATGGCACATACCAAGAGGGGCTAACTGGGCCATGCTCACCAGTCAAACCTTGATCTCTTGGTTATAACACAGTTTTAGTTGCTTGTGAGTTGTTTTGCATGGCTGGTGGAAATCCATTTTTTATTTTCATCTTATTACAGATATGCCTATGAATCATCATCATCATCATCATCATCATGCATCAAAAATATCATTATTATCAGTAAAACCATCATCATCAATCAACACATTCATCCCAAATCCCCTCTTTTCTTATCCCCACCTAATCTGTATCAATCAATCATTGTCTCCTCCCACACATTCTTAGCTCCACCTCTCCTTCCCATTACTCACCTCGATGGCCTACCTTGGCCAGCAGGTGTAGCAGTGGCAGTAGGATGGTGTAGTTGGGTGTGTAGCACCGGGCGGAGCTCACCAAAGCTGTCAGCAGAGCTTCGCTGCCTCCTTTCGATATCATATAATGAATCCGTCTGTCTGTGCCTAAAGGAAACCACCACCATCATCTCACAAAGCGTCAAATTTAGGCTTATAACTACAACTCAACACAACGGTGGCGCCGTGTTTGCCACTGGCAATTTCGCAATATAATGTCTGTGTTTGTTTTCAACTTTCTTTCAGAACTTAGGAAAATTGGTGCTGATTAGAAGTCTGTGCTGGAGGTGGGAGAATACAGGATAAGTGTGGTACTGCTCCACCTTGACAAGGAAATTACAGTGTTCTGTAATTGTTGAATAATAGCCAAGAATGAGGCCAGAATGTGGAAATGTACTTTTCCATATGGACTTTTACATTCAAATTCTTTGGAGAAGTGTGCATTGACTTTGTGTCTCCTTAGACTACCATTAAAATAGCATTTTTTAAATGATCTGGCCAGGTTTCATTTTGAAGTTAATGAAGTTTTTAAGTTATTCCATCTGAAAACTTAATCTTTATTTTGTGTGTGTGTGTGTGTGTGTGTGTGTGTGTGTGTGTGTTCTTTTAATTTATATCAAGTACATTATTATTATTATTATTATTATTATTATTATTATTATTTTATTTAGTAGATGCTTTTATCTAAATGGACTTACAAATGAGAAATACTACATAACTTTAGTAGTTTCTCGACACAGGGAAACCATAAATGCACCAAAGCATAGAGTAACTACTCTAACAAGGATGGGTTACGGATCGGGCCAGTGGGGCTAGTAGGGTGCCTCAAGAGAAATCCAGAAACAAGCAACAGCAGATGTAAAAAATTACCAGACAGATTGCCACATCATTATATAAATATATATATATTTATAAAAAAAGACTTTATTTTATAATTGTATTAATAATTTACAATAAATTTGTATTTGTGACTTCAGACCTCAAAATTGCAGCTTTCATTTTTGCAATATACTTTCGTGCTCAGCCCAAAAATTAAAATCACGTTATGTCCTAGTTAGATTATTTAACTGCAAAAGCTGTGATTTAATGAGATAAATTTATAGTTTGCATGTAATTCAAATGTGAGCGCTCAGTATCGGCAAGTACTAAAAGTATCGTACTCGTACTCGTTCTCAAAAAAATTGTATCAGGACATCCCTACTTTTTGGACACTGCATCTCACATTTGTAACAGGATGGGGCCTCCAATGAAACTGGTACCCTCGGAGGACCATAATCTGTCATTGCACTCTAACTATACTTACCAGTAACTAAGGGTGTCACGATTATGAAATTTGGCTGACAATGAATTTTCAAACAAAAAATTGCAATTATGCCTATTATTTGTCTGATTAAGGGCTTTTACGAATACAAAGATTAATTGTCTGTTTTAGGGCTTTCAGAAATAATTTTCATACAAATTGTCATACTTCTTAAGGTGTATGTGTGTTTCATATTTCTGTCCTAAATTCTTCACTTTCATGCATTATTTTAAGGCTCTCCGATTAAACTAAAGAGCCCTTATTTTGCATGAAGGGAGACCTTTAAGATTCTGTGTTTCTTCATTCTTTCAGCTCCACAGAAATAAAGTGGGAGTCTGCTTCTCTGTGTCACTGTGTGTCATTAACACTGTGTATATGACCCCGCAATGACCAAGAACATTTGCCATTACATGATCGTTAAATTGAAGCGATGCTGGAGTGCTTTGCATGCACTATCAAAATCCTTCTTTATGTTTTCACAGGATTTGCCATGAACCTCTGCAGGCGGACTGTGCATCAGCTCTAAGTGGGCTTTGTGGTGCGGCTGGTCAGTTGAATGAGACACACAAATGCGCCATTCATGGCATTTATAGGTTTGCTTAAATGTCTCTTATTTAAACAACAAAATGTGATTGGAATTTGAAGTGCAATAATAGATTAATAAATAATCATCTGATTGCGGTTATTGGGTAGATCAAATCACTGCAATCAGAAGATTATTTAATAAACCAGACAAGTCTATCAGTAACTGGGTTTTTTTTAATTATTTTTTTTAGAGGTGGTGTGTTGCTTTATTGATCACACACAGTGGTTTCACGCAGTAATCGATGGAAACCACATGGAGCAAATTTCAAAGCACTTGCAATCGGTGAAGGGATTTGAGATAAAGTGAATCAACAAGTTCAGCTGACACAAGTGTAGAAATACAGGACAGGACAGTATCTCACCTGCTGACAACAGTTCATCCAGGACATTCAGGATGTTTAGCATGCTATCAATATCTCCAGCGTTCTGTAAAGAGGACAGAGAGAACAACAAACTCAAACTCAGCAACAGTGAAGCCTAATATCAAACTTGGCCAGCACATTAAGACTACCTATAGAGTTGACACCAGATTTGGCTCAACAACCAGGAGACAATCTAAGCCACTCCAATAACACTTTTACAGATAACACCACTGTTTGTGCTCCAAGTGATAAATTAGGTGTTGACTGTGTTCTGACAGGCACAGAAAAATCTTACACACATCACCTTTAAAGTGAGGTGAACAGTGGCAGAAATTAACTTTTAAAAGTATACTTTGCCCAGGCTCTCAAATCTCATTTGCCCTCAATAGACCAGTGTGTTTTGCCAAGTTTAGCATCAATGACTTTACATGCACACCAATACACTAGTAACTTTCAAAAATAAGCTCATTAAAAAAACTGACAATACATGAAAATCGCATTTACATAAGATTTGAAATCGTTGGGTTACACTCTGCTTTTGACGTCAACACATACAGTACTCAGGCATGCGCACAACACAACACATTAGCTAAGCCGGTAAGAATGCTGACAAAGGCGAAATCGGGGTAAAGGGCAAAAATTGATACGTTTAGTATTTTAGGTTAAACCTTTTATGACCTAACCCCCATAAAGGATTACTAAGCATGACCGGTGTAAGATCGCCCATGTAAACCTGCTCACTGACATTGACATTAAACCAGGCACGAAGTGTCTCTTAGTACTCCATATTTGAATGAACCCTAATAAGATTGTGAGTTACAGCAGAGGGGATGATTTTCTCCCAACTTTGATTATAATTTTGTCCCTAACTTGGCAAGCGTATCATGATTACCTATAGAGTTGATGCAAGATTTACAGCAACAACCTGGAGACAATCTGATTAACACATTTTCAAATGATATCACCATTTAATGACCAATGTGATAAATTAGGTGTTGAGTATGTCCTGGCTAGCACAACGAAATCTTCCAGCATTGTGCTCTGTTTTCAGAACACAATGGGCTTGGACCCCGACGGGGACCCAGATCCCCATGGTTAAAAGCAGCAACAGTTGACATGTTGACGGCAGGGGTCTGTAATCCTCAGAGAAGGAAGTCCACAGCTGGGGATTCAAGCTTCAGCTCTCATTATAGGGCAGAAACAAGAGAGAAGTGCGGAGAGAGAGCAACATTGTCTTTCCAACATCTGTGCTGGCTGTGTCTTTCCGACAGTAGCAATAGAATCCTATTAGGTATCTCCACAGCCAACTGCACTGCAAAGAAATCTCTTCTGCCAGAGAGCTGTTACTCTCACCCACATTAGTGCACAGACAAAAGAGACTCATGTCAGCATAGAGGTCATTTTATAAAAAGTCAATGGGTCTTTTACAATTCTTCTTCTTGGGAGGTTGTGGCAACAAGTGTGATTTGATTTCACAAGACTTTGATTTTACATGAATGCTAGTGACATTGTCAGCAAATAACAATTTTAATTTTAGTTTATCCCTCTTACAAAGTTATTGTATGGCTTATGTAGCATGGCTAATACACTGTAGTGCACAAATCATGTGGATTCCTTTTAAGATACGTTTATGGTAATTTTCATGGTAATTTTTACCTTTACGTATGCATACGTAATATTTGTTAAACACATAAAAATACACATTTATGTCAAAACTTTAATTAAATCAATGTTTTATGTGATATCCACATAACTAGATAGAATATAATAGAATATAATTGAAAAAATATAAAATGTTACCTTTTAAAAAAAAACAGGAATTAATTTCAAAGACATTTTTTGCCCCCACATTTTGGTGGCATTTTTGACACTTTCAGTGGCATTTTCGCTGCAAACCCACATCAATTTCTGACCCTAAAGGTGAATCCTTTTAATGGGGCAACTACAATTCACTGAGGATGAACTTTCGCACTAGTGGAAACAGCGAATGTGCTCTTTCTTGGAAATTGATGGTCCTGTCATCACCATCTGGGATAATTTCAGACAACCATTTTAATTACTCAACATAAATGAGTGTGACCAGCATACAGAGCCAGCTGGCACATCTTTAGAGCATAATTTGTGCAACAATCTTTTAATCCAGCAATGCTCGGAATTATGAATAATTATGTCTATTTCGGTGCAGCATCACCTATATGGCTATGTTCAAAAATGTCAATGTTTACATCTGTCGAGTGAGAGATCACAAGATAATAATGAGGAGCACTGACTACCGCTTGGTGCACATCATTAACTTTGAAGAGAGTGGTAGGAAAGCACTGGGAGAACTTTGGCTGAACCTTCTGTTTAAGCTGTATGCCATTCCTTGAAGGCTAGAAAATTTAGAATAGCTCAGAAGATCTATTAAAGATCCAATGAAATTGCTAAACGAGCATAGTTTTCACTCCTGTGCAGAAGTATTTCCAATTTAGTACTAGACATGACATCAAAGCACTAGTCCCTTTTTATTTACTATTCAAAAGGCTTGAGAAATGTGATTTCCTACCTGCTAGCAGTTTCAGATGGTATTAGGAAGGACGTTCGCATACTACAAAGAATTTGATTGGACAAAATTTCAGTGTAGTGCAGGATTAGTCATTTATATTTCTGTTCTGTTTTCCCGAAAGACTGTAAATTTTAAATGTGTATATAAGCTAAAAGCTAATTTTGTCAGTGTTTAGGGCAGACTAGCATATAGAAGCTAACACACATGGAGTAAAAACACACACAAAAAAAGACTCAACTCAGCTATGGCATCCTGAGCACCTGTGTCAGTCTTGATTTGAATTAGTGGAAATTCCATTTCAAGCACCAACAGCTCCATGTCAAGGACAGTGAATTTTGAAGTTATTGCTACGTTTGATGACAGTCATGGCTGGAGGAAGCGACACGCTGGCTGTGGCTAATCGTGAGGGTATTACTAGCTACCCCTCTCAGATTTTGTTGTAATAAAGGAGTCCATTTTTTAGAGCTGGGGCCACGTGGCCAATGGCAAGCAGCTGCAAGGAGTCTTATTTTATCTGACAGTATGCTGTACGCAGAGGTATCTTTTTTCAGTTCTATGTGACAGCTCTTTTCTATCAAGCTTGATGACACGCATACAAAGATATGATTATTAGTGACAGACTCATATATATCAGTCAGGCTGATTAACTGGACGATATTTGGCAATTTTGTGATTCAGCATCCGCAGTGGTCTATAACTGTACAATATAGGTAGTTTCCCTGATTGTCAATTCCAAAATCTGTTTTATCATTGGATAATAAACAATTTCTGTTTTTACATTTGTTTATTCAGTTGTGAGTTAATATTGTGTAATAATGTTTATTTGGTTTCAGTTATTTTTGTAGTGGCAACACAAGAATTACCATAAATACTCATATAAATGGACATAATATAATTTATGCAAGTATAATGTAATTTATTTCTCATTCAAATCAGCATACATATGGATATACACACTTCTGTATCACGTTAGATCCACCAAACCTTAAACATGAGCAGTTGGTGAGATCCAGATTCAAAGTTTTTAAGCACATTTAGTTTCAAGTGAGAAGTTTTTAATAAATCAACTGGAAACTCCAGTTTAAAGGGTTAAAATGCAAAAAGTAAAGTTATGGGTTATCAGTATCTGCCAAAATTAGCCGTGAATTATCGGTTATCGTATCGTCCCAGAAACTGTATATCAGTGCATCGTTAAATGTTGGCTGTCATTGAATTGTACATACATACAGTACATACACTCACGAGCACTTTATTAGGAACACCAGTACACCTACATATTCATGCGATTATCTTTTCAGCCAATCGTGTGGCAGCAGTGCAATGCATAAAATCGAGCAGATATGGGTCAGTAGCTTCAGTTAATGTTCACATCAATCATCAGAATGGGGAAAAAATGTGATCTCAGTGATTTCAACCATGGCATGATTTTTGGTGCCAGATGGGCTGGTTTGAGTATTTCTGTAACTGCTGACCTCCTGGGATTTTCACACACAACAGTCTCTAGAGTTTACTCAGAATGGTGCCAAAAACCAAAAAACACCCAGTGAGCGGCAGTTCTGCAGACGCTCAAACCAGCCTGTCTGGCACCAACAATCATGCATATAATGGTCACCCTGCTCTCAGGATATCGGTATCAGACATTGGAAAACTTACATCAGTTGACACTAATTACCATGTTTATCTGTAAATAGCTAGGGTCACATAAGTTAATATTGCCATTTTCAGGGGTAGAATAGGCACATTGTACTATTTAAGTATTTTTATGTCTGGCACTCATACTGAACGTAATGGGAAACTATGAATATTACAGTCATTTACAAAAAGAATATACGTGGTAGTCCAACTCCTTTACAATATTTACTCTTCCAGACTTGTTTTGCAAATTGGCCCCCAATTAAAGAAATCAAAGCAGCACTAATAAACAAGACCAATTATAGATCAGTCTAAAATTTTATAAGATCAGAACTCTTTGCAACTAAAAAAAAAAAAAAAAACTGAGACTGAGATTTATTAGTTAAAAGACACTTGATATGTAATGAAAAAGGATGTTTTCATTCTTTTCCTGTACTTTTAAAGAGTTATAATTTTTCCCTCTAATGAGATCAATATAAGCTTTAAAGTTGTCTTTTAATCATACACAGAGCTCATAGCTGCCCTTGTCTCTTTCTAAATTGGGTTTACTTTTCCCCAGATGGCTCTGCACAACATTCTTATCAGCATAGGGGGACTAAATCTCATCTTATGGCTTTCACTCTCAATTAATCTCTTTAATGCTTACACTAAATAATCATTGCACCTCTGAGCTTGATATTCATGCAAGAGGTAGAAAGTTATCAGAAATTCAGCACTTCACCATCCCGTGAGTATAAGGCCTCTGTGGTTTGTTGGCTGCAACAGATATATACGAATCACTGCTATGAAATCAGTCTCCATAAAGCTATGGAAGTGAATAAAATCAAATTTAAATGTGCAATTTGGGATTCATATGAGACTTCCTTTGAAAGATCCTCCAAACAGATGTGGAGAAAGTTGGAAGCAAGACAATGTTTACAGGTTTGCACCATATCTCATTTTAAGCTAACAAATTATTTTCAACTTACACTATCTTTATCAATACCAGACATTTTACCATTATTGAATCCCTCAGTAGCCTGAATAATCACTACCACTATTGCCAACAACAGTAAACGTCACAATCAGATCAGCCTATGATTGAAGTAGCCTATTTCAAACTATTTATAATTCTTACGCTTATTAAATTATAAAAAAACTAAAACATGAATCAATAAAAAAAGTTTCCATTTTTGGTGTAGGAAAACATTATTTCAGTGTGGATGAGGGGCAAAAATGTAGCAAAATTATTGTTTTTTTTTTCAACCTAAACGTATTAGCATGGATGTGACAATTGATTTTTGTGTATTCTTCCACCGAAAACGGAGACTTTTGGAAACACACTCCATAACGGCATACTTTGGAAAACGATGACATCATGGGCGGTGCTAGGTGTGGGCTACCGGGGCTTAATCCACTAATATGTTTAGTAAAGCGCAGAATGTTTTTATCATCTTGTAGTGATGTCAGAAGTACTTCGGTTTCAAGTGCTATAAATATATTTTTATATTAAATTATATAAATAAAAATTAATATTACCAGTCTTTGTATCGGTAACACCAAATACTGACTCAGCTCAGTACTCACATGCTATCTTGTTGCAGTTTCCCTAAAAAAACCTTCATTTCAAAATAGCACTGGTGATGTTTAGTTTGCATATGCAGTGGCATCTAAAGTTTCAAGCTGTGCACCCCAGGCTCTTTGCGAAATACGTAAAGATTCAGAAATTTGCCTCGGAGGGTGAGCAAATGTTTACATTATACTGCAGAGTACTTCTCATGATATCGGGAGACATCTCACTGTCATTTATATTTCTCACTCAGCACATGGAAAGCGTTCCGCGCGTGCCATTGCCAGCACTCCTGCTTGCATCTGTGGGCCATTCCAACGCTTGACATGTCAGATAATGAGACAGAACCCAGATATATCCATGCACACATACATAAGTGCTGGTACGGACAATGCCCGCTTACCTGCAGTGTGTTCAAAAGGACTTCAAGTCCGCTGGAGCTTGGAGCTGCCATGGTGGGCCTTACTCGTGCTGGAGAGAGGGCGAAAATGCAAAAGCCAGTGAGAGAGAGACGTTAGACGGAGTGACACGGAGGCAGCACCTACTCCCTCTGCGATTTAACAAGACAGACGGGTAAAGTTAAAGCCGAGAGGGGGTTCAGCTTGCCTCCTGAAACTCTATCTCCCCAGATAAGCCCATGGGCTGCTACAGTTGTGCGCAGATATTGAGATGAGCTTCCTATTAAAAGGGCCTGATGAGACAAAGGGATTAAACCAAGCCAAGCATTTCACAGGAGACATGACATGGGCTGGAGGACATCGAGAAGCAGGGGAATCTTCGAGGAGTGTGTATGTGTGTGTGAGTGATAAGGAAGATGGGGAGAGAGTATGTGTATATGTGTGATAGAGTTAACATCTTGAATGTGGCCTGGCATAACATTAAAAAGACCATCAATCCCAGTAATTAATCTCAATAGAGAGTAAATGAACGTGACAGGGCAGACTTACATTCAGAACTGCGACATATTTTTATTGGTATAAAAAATGGCATCTTATGTCACAAAGAATAAACACATAATACTAAAAGACATAATAGTGTAGTAAAGGCCTATAGCAGTTTTATTGCTTATCTTTGTTTGGAAAAATGTCCATTGGGAATAAATGCCCACTGGGAATGAAATCAATATTGTAAAAGTACCAGAAATGTCAAATGTTATGTACATGCTTGCTTTGCTTTTGTTGGAAATTAGAAGCACAGCATAGGAAAGAGATCAAATGGATATTTGAATATCTCCAGCTTCTTTGATTTTTCTCCTGAGAAACAGACCGTGGAAATCTCATGTGTGTCTCCTCTAGTTACAAATACACAAGCACACATATGCACAGTTTATTACATATATTGCTGTTTGACTTCTCTAGAAGATTCAAAGGACTACACTTAAAACACTAAAGCCTAATTTTTACAATGGAAGAAGCCAAACTATTTCTCCTGAAATTACTAATGCACTCTAAGCGAACAAAGCCTACGATTATGCTTTGTGTGGCATTGTTTTCAAATTAGTTTGTTGAGGAAAATAAAGAAAGAAAGAACGTAACGCAGCATCTTTTTAAAATTAGTTCGTTAAGGGGAAAAAAAATATTTATACAGTGGAAGAAGCCGACCTTTGTACTTCTGAACATACTAAAGCACCATAAGTGAACAAAGCCTGCGTTTATACTTTGCGCGACATTAATTGAAAACTAGTTTGTCGAGAAAAATAAAGAGTGTCGTGCAGCGTTGTTGTAAAATTAGTTTGTTGAGGAAAAAAAGCAGAACTTTTTTCTGCTGAACAAACTAAAGCACCCTAAGCGAACAAACCATGTGTTTATACCTCGCACTGCGTCATTTTAAAATTAGTTTGTTGAGGAATATAAATAGAGAACGTCACGCGACATTTAAAAATTAGTTTGAGGAAAATAAATAAATAATGAATATTGCATGGTGACATTTTAAAATAACAAAAGGAAAATAAAGAACATTGCACAGTGTCATTTAAAGCTGAAGTTTATCATTTCTGCGTCACTAGCGCCACCTAACTGAATTGCAAAAACAAACATTGTTTTCAAACAGCTTTTCCGAATGTGTTTGTACTGCAGCCATTTACTTCAGATATTGTTCTTATACTAGAACTTTTATGAATGTCATAAAATATCAACACATCAATAAATGATCGGAACATTATTTCCTCGATATGTTTTTGAGGCATTGATATATAAACATTAGCCGACATTTAAAGCTGAATTATATAACTTTTTCTGTGTTAAAATACTTTCTCCAATTCAAACTTAATATGCAGAGACAACTATAAGTAAGCCATTAAAAGGTAAATTTTCTCGAAAACTGTAGGCACCGTGTCTCTGTGGCACAATGAAAATTGTTTGTTTTGAGCGACCCCCTTAGACCCGCACCAACAATGTTACTCAACCAATGGTGTGAGTTGGGGGCAGGACTATCTCTTTGTTAGACCAACGACAGATGGGGGCATATTCAGAAAGCTGTTTTGCAACAATGTTTGTTTTTGCAATTACAAATGGTGGCGCTAGTGTTGCAGGAATTACATAATTCATCTTTAAATTGGAAGCCTAATTTGTATACTTTCCAAATTAACTGTTAGTTGGCCTTCCGTTTAATGTACTCTGGTGTAATAGCTTTGGGAGGCCACAAGGCAGTGATATAACATGTACTTCATTCTGAAGGATGCGCCGATGCGGTGCAGGTGACAGTCCAAAGTTGTGAATCTAGTCACCAAAAATGCTTACATAGATCGATAATCATCAGGAAATTTGCTGATTATGAATGTGTGAAAAAGGCATCATTCCCAAGCCTAATACATTTCCCTAAAAAGATACATTATGCTAAGTGTTAGGCTATCTTAAACATTTGTGCATAATTGGCTCTTGTTTGAGGTTTGCTTCTCTAAACAAACACCCACTCCTCTCTAAGTAATGCCACAGCATGAACTGGCACATTATAAGTGTGATCATGCAGGAACAAAATGCTGATGCTTTCGAAAGGCGAGCCAAGCAATTCTCACAGCTTCCCTTACATTTCACAAAGCCCATGAAGACTGACAGATTTTTGGCAAAGCCACAGGTGGTGGAAAGACATTATAGAAGGACAGTGTGGGAAATCGATGCCAAGATTGTCTCTGCAAACTTGAATGGTGAGAAGGTTTTGCAACCCATTTATGCAAGTACACACAAACACACGCACTCATCACTTCCAATATCCTTCAAGACTGGTCGTGGGAAGAAATTAGCAATGGATCTTTACACATTTACACACTTACTACACACATTCACATACCATAACTTCTCAGACCTTTTTATTTATCGCATTCAGGGGCAGTATTTAAAGGTAAAGGTATGTTAAAATATGTTCCTTATCCCAGATAATATGCAGAGACAATTCGTAAATTGATTTCCCAGCAATGTTTAAATGCTTATGTCACCAGTCCTGCTTGACCTGCCCCGAGCGGGATTCGAACCGGCGGTCCCCGGCATGGGAGTCGGACACGCTAGCAAGGAGGCTAGAAAAGTCATGGCATCTAGCCTCAGTCGGTAGTACATCTCTTAAGGTCAGGAGAGTGAGGTTTACACACTGCACAACTATCACGCATCAGCTAGCTACCTTTACACTTTGTATGTTTACATGTTCAGTAATAATCGCGCTACAGCGTAGCTGAGCTACAGTCTTCATCTGTCTGTCCAAATATACATGATAAAATGTGAAATTGAATATTTGAAGGAAGGACGTCAGCTGAGGAAGTGTGAAATACACAGTCGTGCGTCACCTCTTTCTTGGCAGAGGCCAATTGTGGTCCAATTAACGTGAATAAATGCTGAACGAAGCTGAGCTACGATCGCATTTTCCGGGTCTGTAAGTCCGACTTCACTAAAGTCAGACAATTTCAGTCAATCTAAAGTGTTGGGCTGGGTAAAAATACAGATTTTCCAATAAATTGGGATCTTCATTGGAACGATCCTTTTATGTTCCCTGTATAATTTACAGTATTAGCTGAGAGAGAATTTCTTTCATATGTAAGCAAAATAGAGATTATACTTTAAATATTCCCAGCTTAATTTGAAGTTGTATCAGAATCTAATCAAATCAAGAAATTGTAAATCAAAATCAAAATCGAATAGAATCTGCAAATCTAAAAAAAACAATTTATAGTTTCAAATTATTGTCAACATTTACAGAACTAATGGCGTGAGTATGGGGCGGGACCAGTGGTGTAACTACAGGCAGTGCAGGCTGTGCAGCACTGGGGCCCAAGGAGAGATGGAGGCCCGAAAGCAGAGGCGAACTGGCCATCGGGAGAACCGTGAAAGCTGGGCCGGCCGCAGGGGGCCGCAATATGCAACAGTGGGCCGCGATATGCAGAAGGGGACAGCAAAACACATTTCCACAAACAACCCTCCCCCCAACAGTCGACAACTTGACATCAAATTTACGCCACTGGGCGACGGGACTAGCTGTTTGTTTGACCGATGTTAGACAGGGGCATGTTTGGGAAACTTGTCAGTCATTATTTTTGCAATTCCATTTGGGCACGTTTTTAAACAATTATACACTTCACCTTTTATCATGTCCGCCGACTACACTATTATTTGTAAGATGCTCTAAATGTCTCATCAGGCCAAAGTAAGCTTATTGTGTCTGTCTGCGTACACACATAGCTATTTTTACCACAGTTATATAGGACATGGAACATCAGTAGAGGGCAAGAATCCTGGCTGATGACAGCCCTGGTGTAACTGATGAGATCAAGATGTTGTCCCGACGAATCAAAGCAAGAATAAACACACTATATAGGCAGCACTGTCAATATATAACTGTCCTGTTAAAGAAATTCTGGCATCATTTATTCACCCTCATGTTGTTCCAAGCCATATGACTTTTTTTTTGTTCCGTGGAACACAAAAGAAGGCAGAATGTTCGCCTCAGGCACCGTTCACTTCCATCGCTTATGTTTTTCATAAAATGAAACTGAATGGTGACTTCATCAGTGTGCCATGGAAGAATGAATGTCTTATGTGTTTGGAACTACATGAAGGTGAGTAAATAATGACGGATTTGACATTTTTGGGTGAACTATACCTTTAAGACATAGAAAGCTCTGTGTAGTAAAAAAGTGTTCAGCAGAACGTTTTTAATATAGCACAAGGGTAGCAGCACCTGTTGTGCCGTTCTATTTGTGGTGCGTCATCAAACAGTTTTTGCATTAAATGTCCAATCAGAGCAGAATGATTATGGTCAGCAGCTGATGGAGGCTTATGTGATTTAATTTAATTAGCTGATAATTTTGTTTTTGTTTAAAGGAGACAAACAGACGGCTGTCTGAATACAGAAATGCTGAGGAATCTTTGCAGATGGAATGTAAACCATATGGACCATT